>NC_030439.2:182500-347500 GCF_001660625.3 Ictalurus punctatus | reverse complement strand
CTATCTACACCACATCTCTAGGGCAGGTGATAGAGTCTCATGGCTTCTCATATCATTGCTATGCTGATGACACCCAGCTCCATTTGTCCTTCCAGCCTGACGATCCATACGTCTCTGCACGCATCTCTTCTTGCCTTTCGGACATCTCGGTCTGGATGAAGGAAAACCATCTTAAACTTAACCCGGCAAAATCTTAGCTTCACGTCATCCCAGCCTGTCCCTCAATCAACGACAACCTCACTGTACAGCTTGGCTCACTCACACTCATGCCAACCAGGATGGCCAGGAACCTTGGGGTGATTCTTGATAATGGCTTGACCTTTGCAGACCATATCTCAGCAACTGCAGGGTCCTGTAGGTTCATCCTTTACAACATCAAGAAAATCCGACCAAACAGGCTACACAGATTCTAGTCCCGGCTCTTGTTATCTCGAAACTGGACTACTGTAACTTGCTGCTTTCAGGCCTTCCAGCCAGCTCCATCAAACCCCTTCAGATGATTCAGAATGCTGCAGCGCGCCTCGTCTTCAACCAGTCCAAGAGAACCCATGTCACACCCCTCTTCATCTCCATCCACTGGCTTCCTGTAGCTGCCCACATCAAGTTCAAGTCCTTGATGCTCACCTACAACACCATGTCAGGAACAGCACCCTCCTACCTCAACTCTCTCCTGAAGGCCTACGTTCCCTCTCGCAATCTGCGATCGATTAGCAACCGACGTTTAGTAGTTCCAACTCAGCGTGGCGCAAGGTCCCTTTCCAAAACCTTCACACTAACTGTTCCTCAGTGGTGGAATGCACTTCCAATATCAATCCGGACTGGTATTAAGTTGTTTTTTTGAAGATGGTGAGAGTTTCTGCCACCTCTTCAATGAACACCTAACAAACTCATAATAAAAAAAATGCACTTACACCTCTACTCTGCACTTTGCTTCTTTTGGAATTCAATTAATAGATCTCGTATGGTAACACTTATTGTATTGTTCTCTGCTTGATATCACTTTGCTTTTATCTTTCTCATTTGTAAGTCGCTTTGGATAAAAGTGTCTGCTAAGTGAATAAATGTAAATGTAAATGTAAATGGACTGTTCATAGGATTTAACAAGGTAAGAGATGCAATTCCACAATTGTCCACATGATGGCAGTACAGTCTGCAGGACTTTTGGTTTTAATTTGATGTGGGGCTCATATCACTTCTGATAAGCTTTCTCAACTTTGGATGGGCATAGAGACACCATTCAAAAATTTCCTCAGTCTACAGAAAATGTCCAGTTTATCACTTGAATTGCATTTAAAATGCAGGCGTCATATGTGCTGCATGTCAGAGAGAATAAATGCTCTGGTTGAAATAAAATCCAACACTCCTTTGTATTTCTTAATGGGCGTCTGCTGGCACAGAAAATAGAGGCTTTCCCCCAGCATTTAAACTATGAATTTCTATTAAATTCCCTGAGTCAAAAAGATTGTGTCTGCTTAATAGCCACCCTACACAACTCGAGTGAAGACAAAAATACAAAGTCTATTTGATACACTCTTCTGAAATAACAAATTTGCATTAGTTATATATTATAATTAATGATAAATGATACAATATATATATATATATATATATATATATATATATATATATATAAATATATATATATATATATATATATATATATATATATACATATATATATATATATATATATATCAACAATAGTATAATTATATGATAATATAGAGATTGTGTGCCACTGCAAATAGTAACTGTTAATTTTAAACACATGTTTAAAGTCTTTAGACACTTCACATCAGCTGCTAATAATCTGTAGGACTGTTCATAGGATTTAACAAGTTAAGAGATGCAATTCCACAATTGTCCACAAGATGGCAGTCCAGTCTGCACGCCTTTTGGTTTTAATTTGAGATGGGGCTCCTATCACTTTTGATAAGCTTTGTCCACTTTGGATGGGCATAGCGACACCATTAAAAAATGTCCTCAGACTACAGAAAATGTCCAGTTTATCACTTGAATTGCATTTAAAATACTGGCATCATATGTTCTGCATGTAGTCACTGTTAATTTTTAATACAGCCCACGAGATTTAAAAAGGTAAGAGATCCAATTGCACAACTGTCCACCATATGTAATGTAAAATATACACATTCTACATAAACAATATCATAATAATACAAAATACAGTAATGTAATTTATATATATATATATATATATATATATATATATATATATATATATATATATATATATATATATATACACACACACACACACACACACACACACACACACACACACACACACACACACACACAGACACAGAATTAGGCTTTTCAAATTTTCACAACATATTATTATCACGTAGCTGGCCGAATTTGCTGGTCTATGCTCTGTGTGCACAAGGTAAGATGTCAGAGAGAATAAATGCTCTGGTTGAAATAGTATCCAACACTGCAATGTCTTTCTTTATGGGCGTCTGCTGGCACAGAAAGCAAAGGCTTTCCTCCAGGATTTAAACTGTGAATTTGTATTAAATTCCCTGAGTCAAAAAAATTGTGTCTGCTTAATAGCCACCCTACACTAGCACAAGGTAATATAAAGTCTACTTGTTATACACACTTCTGAAATAACAAATTTGCTCAGTTTGCTTTTAGTTATATATTATAATAAGTGTGTTTCTACATATATATATATATATATATATATATATATATATATATATATATATATATATATATATAAATACACACACACACACATGTATACATGTACATGTATATTTATATATATACATATATATATATATATATATATATATATATATATATATATATATATATGGTATATTTATGTTTATTTAAATACATTTATATAATATGTATATACATATATATATTTAAATTTATATATATACCAACAATATTATAATAATATGATAATATATAGACATTGTGTGTCACTGCATTAAAGTCTTTAGACACTTCACATCAGCTGCTAATAATCTGTTGGACTGTTCATAGGATTTAACAAGGTAAGAGATGCAATTCCACAATTGTCCACACGATGGCTGTCCAGTCTGCAGGCCTTTTGGTTTTAATTTGAGGTGGGGCTCATATCTCTTCTGATAAGCTTTCTCAACTTTGGATGGGCATAGAGACACCATTCAAAAATTTCCTGAGTCTACAGAAAATGTCCAGTTTATCACTTGAATTACATTTAAAATGCAGGCGTCATATGTGCTGCATGTCAGAGAGAATAAATGCTCTGGTTCAAATAAAATCCAACACTCCTTTGTCTTTCTTAATGGGCGTCTGCTGGCACAGAAAATAGAGGCTTTCTCCCAGCATTTAAACTATGAATTTGTATTAAATTCCCTGTGTCAAAAAGATTGTTTCTGCTTAACAGCCACCCTACACAACTCAAGTGAAGACAAAAATACAAAGTCTACTTGATACACTCTTCTGAAATAAAAATTTGCTCAGTTTGCCTTTAGTTATATATTATAATTAATCATAAATGATACTCATCTATGTGAAGACACATAAGAATTGAATGAAGCCTCAGTGATTACACCACATTCTTATTTTGTAAAAGTGGATAAAAAAAGAAAACACAAACAAACAAAAAAAAAATTGTAATAGTCTTCACAGATTTAGGCTTTTCAAAAATTTACAATATATTAGTTTCAACTTCCCTTCCTCCAATTGAAGATGTAAGTGATAAACTATCATATATATTTTAAAATAGTTTTTTTTGTTATTATTATTATTTAGTTTCATTTATATTTTTCCCTCAAGTACTTTGGTGATGACGAGTATGAGGAAGACACAGATGAAGAGGAGCTTGTGTTTGTCTAAACGCAGCTTCACTTTTTGGCAGTAAATTAGACACATTCCAGAACTAGGTTTCTGAATTGCCCCCCCCCCCTGAAGAACATACATGGTTGTGCATGCGCCACAAATGTGTGGTATCATATGGATATGAATAATTAGTTAAGGCAATGGATATTGGTCTGTTCTAAAAAAAAAAAAAAAAAGAAAGAAAGAAAGAAAGAAAGAAAGAAAGAAAGAAAGAAAAAAAGAAAAGTTGAATGCCACACCTAGGGATAATTTTACTGTTTTAGGGAGGTATATAAAGACATGTTTGTGTATGTACAATTTGGACTCTCTGCAGACAGTCACACTATTGCTTTTCAATAAAATTTATTCACTTTTGACATCTACTAAACTCTCTGTCTCTGAAGTTTTTAACTTTAGGCTAAAAAGGTTGATTTTATCCACAACACCATAAATGTTACATACAACTCTGAGTATTATATACAAAGCCTGTTTGATAAAATAAACAGCATTTAATTTGTGAACCTTTACTTTTACCCCCCCCCCCCCCCCCCCCCCCCCCTTTTGGGTCTTAATTTGACCATTTATTCTGCTGAATTATCATGGTCTGACTAGGAATTAATGAATGATTCCCGTTTCTTGCACGTTCCGTTATTAGCGACGCACACCGAGCAAAATCAAACAAGTGTGCCATGACCGAGTGCAGCAGTGGACAGACATTTTAACGAGCCACAAAGTTAAAAGTGCGAACAAGGAAAAGAAGTAGAATATATTAATATATTAAGTAGAATAGTCAAAATATATTATATGACCAAAAAGCGCTAATTAATTTCAATTTTAATCGAAATCAGCAGGTAATTCCAAATTCCTACTCCATCGAACTCCGAATCCGAACGTCGCCAGCTAGTCCTGGAATTATTAAGTTTAAGTACGGCCGGCTGTGTCAGATTTTGGGTTCTGCTGACCTAATCAGCAGGTAGGTGGAAGATCTTTTCAGTCCTTTAAAAACTTCTGGTCTCCTTCTGTCTGAAATGTATTTACAGGCAATCTAAACCTTGGGTTGGACGGCGAACCGTCAGAGAGCTCCTCTGTGAGCAGCGGGGGGAAAAAAAGCAGTGAGAGCAGTGGCGAGACCTTTCAAAGGTGACAATCTCAGTTTTCTAGCTTTACTGATTGTGTTTTAGCTTTACTGCAGTGAATTTCTGGTATTATGGAGCCCCCCCTAGTGCCAGATAAAAAAAATATTCAAAAATTAATTAATATTAAATTGCATTAGTTTTGACACATGATACAGCTGAACAATTGACTTTTTAGGGCTGGTCTGTGTACCCAAGATAAAAGTATTAAATTGAATTAATTTTTTTTCTTACAAAATATTTTAAATTTTTACCTGGTTATGTATATACTGCAAAACCCAACAACAGACACGTGAATTCAAATGGGAAGTGTCTGTAACTCCAGAAAATATGGAATAAAGTGTTGCCATTTATGTATATAAAAAAAGAAAAAACTTGTCAGTACAACCCTTCGTCGTATACTTACTTATTTTATTTATTTATTTATTTATTTATTTATTTATTTATTTAAACACCACGTCCTTTAGCCACTGGGAGATGGATGGATATTCCGATGGAAAACTTGGGAGCATCTTGCTATTAGGGGTGTGAAAGCAAATTTAATAGTATTTTATAAATAATCTTTTAGTGGCACAACATAATAATCTAAACTAATCAGAAGTATTTGTATAAGTGTTTAAATAAAATTTATAACAAGAATTTAAGTGTACCCTGTAAAGATGTTCTCAAAGCTTATTATTGGTGTGTGTGAAGGTGTTTTTAGGGCTGGGCTGTGGGTGTGAATGTGGGCGTGACTGTGGGCTGGGCTCTCACTGTGAGAGTGAATGTATAGGATGAGAATGCCATCCCATTGTTACTCAGATTCTTTTTCAGCAGCTGGCTTGTCCATCACTGAAGACTTTTGAGATTGCTCCTGATTTTCAAGACGTTCCAATCTGTTTTGTTCTTACTCTTATTCTGTTCCTGCATTTGCCTGTTTGTTTTGCTTGGTGATTCTAACATTTTGTACACATAACTGTATTTGCTTGTGTTACTGTTATTTTCTTCTTTGTATCCCCTAGTCTTGATTTTCAGCACTGTCCAACCTGCATCGTCCGGATACATCTGCATTACTGAATAATGGATCCCATTCCGTAAGTGAAGCTACATTTATTTGCAACTGTAGAAACTATGGACTGTAAAAATCCTTCATTTGTACTTTTTTTGTACAGGGGCTTCGAAAAACGCTTAGCTGAAAAAGCTTTAAATGAAGTGTCTTTTTTTTCTATTTCCAGTGAATTCAAAAGGAACTACCTTCAGACCTGGGACTGCCTGTCGGTGCATCTGCGCAGATCCTGCATGAAGACATACGACGAAGCAGCGATCGAAGCAGCAGTGGGGCAGGCAAAGGTGGTGTTGGTTCGAATTTAGCCTATTACCCAAAAACATTTAAAACTCAACTTAGAAGCCAATACTCACATCTACCTCTGAGCCCAGTTGGAGATAGAAAAAACACACCAGCCGTGAGTGAGAAGAAGCAAGGGTCCAGCTTTATTGTTCCATTCCACCACACGAGATCCACACCGATGAGAATTCTCAAAAGTGATCCCAATATCCTGAGCTTAAGCTCCAGTATTTATACTGTATTTACACACTAGATAACCCATAGGTTTCCAGAAAAGGCCTATTTCACTTACCCATAGAATTGAAACCAGGGGTTTTAATTTACACATAAAATCAGAACCCAGGCATTTCCAACAACCCAGGAAACAAAAACCCAGAATTTCTAGTTACCCAGGTTGTCAAAAACCAGGATTCTCATTTACCTAGGTTTTCAAAAACCAGGATTCCCAATTCCCTAGGTTAAAAAAATGACGTAAGCAAGACGGCTAAACAACCGGGAGGGACCTTGGTCTTATCGTTATCTCGAGGGGGGGGCAGTTTGGCCCAGCCACCCTTATAACTGGCTTTCTTCATGGTTCTCTAAAAATTAAAGCTTTCCTTGCGAGACGAGAATCTTCACCATCTGAATCATGAGTAAGTTATATTTTTCTATTTTCCCTGTATTTCTCGTTTATAATTTATTTTCATATTTGCACTATATTTCTTAGTTTATATATATTTATACTACTTGAAAAGCGGTTTACTGTACTTCCAACTTCTTAATATCATTACAGTTCTACTGTCCTGCATATCCTACAATTCTGTTTTTTATAGAGTTTCTCTATTACTATAAGATTCTATTAAAGTTATTCATGTGTGTGTATGAGGAAGAGTGTGTGTGTGTATGTATGTTGTGTCTACCTGCCCGCCCTTGACAGTACGAGTGTGTGTGTTTTTAGCACTCCTCAGCTCGTACACTTCTTTTTGACTTTTTTACTATTACTGCTCTTAAATTGATCGTAATTCCAATCCGCCTAATCCCGCTTCTATGTGTCTAGGTGCCGGTGCCCGTCGTCAGTCCCCTCTCTCTCCGTTACTGGACCTGGATCAGGGTTTGGACCTGGATCTGGACACTCATTACCAGCTTGTGCATCTCACTGCTGATATCATGATGCTACTTAACTATCTTCGCAGCACCCCCCCTAAGAATGGAGATCCGGGGTTCCCCCCTCTTCTTCGGTACAGAATCTGCCCCACGAACGTGCGTGTTGACGCCTCTACACAGTCAGACCCAGAACCCCCCTCCAGCTTCCAATCCGAGGATGATGATGTTGTCTTCTCCGATCCGGGCCCCGACCATCCGTCCCTCTTCTCACCCACCAGTCCGCCCGACTCTCAGTGGTCCGCTCACTTCACCCACCCTGATTTCCCCATGTCCCCAGGACGCACCCCTTTTTCCTCCCCCTCTTACTCTCCTCCAGACTACGCACCCACCCGTCCTGTGAATTACCAATAAAATTACATTTTTACTCATACTCAATCTCCCTCGTGTTTATTTCATGTCATTTTTATCCACAACAGTGGAAATGCGTGCGCTTCTGGCAACAGGGAGGGTGTTCAAGTACAGCCGGCTGTGCCAGATTTTGGCTGCTGCTGACCCAATCAGCAGGTAGGTGGAAGATCTTTTCAGTCCTTTAAAAACTTCTGGTCTCCTTCTGTCTGAAATGTATTTACAGGCAATCTAAACCTTGTATCTAAACCTTGTTTTCTGTTTTGGAAAGGATGATAGAGGAACTGGAGAGTCACTTTCTGGTGCTGACCGATGTGCCCCTACCTACTTCCATTGAGAGATCAGGGCCTTCCTCCTCCAGAGCCACACAGATAACAGGGTTGGACGGCAAACCGTCAGAGAGCTCCTCTGTCAGCAGCCGAAAAACCAGCAGTGAGAGCAGTGGCGAGACCTTTCAATGGTGAGAATCTCAGTTTTCTAGCTTTACTGATTGTGTTTTAGCTTTACTGCAGTGAATTTCTGATATTTCGGAGCCCCCCTAGTGCAAGATTAAAAAAAAAAATTAAAAATTAAAAAGCCGTTTGCAATCTGTGCTGTCAGTTTTGCAAGTCGTTTCTCAAGAAATAAACACAAAAAAAGGACATAATGCGTATTGTCTTAATGTGTATTGAGTGGACATAGAAAAATGGAAAATATATTCAGTTGGTTCTACAGTGAGGGGAAAAAAGTATTTGATCCCCTGCTGATTTTGTACGTTTGCCCACTGACAAAGAAATGATCAGTCTATAATTTTAATGGTAGATTTATTTGAACAGTGAGAGACAGAATAACAACAAAAAATCCAGAAAAACGCATGTCAAAAATGTTAGAAATTGATTTGCATTTTAATGAGGGAAATAAGTATTTGACCGCTCTGCAAAACATGACTTAATACTTGGTGGCAAAACCCTTGTTGGCAATCACAGAGGTCAGACGTTTCTTGTAGTTGGCCACCAGGTTTGCACACATCTCAGGAGGGATTTTGTCCCACTCCTCTTTGCAGATCTTCTCCAAGTCATTAAGGTTTCGAGCCTGATGTTTGGCAACTCGAACCTTCAGCTCCCTCCACAGATTTTCTATGGGATTAAGGTCTGGAGACTGGCTAGTCCACTCCAGGACCTTAATGTGCTTCTTCTTGAGCCACTCCTTTTTTGCCGTGACTATGGTCCCAGCCGTCTTGAGATCATTGACAAGATTCTCCTGTGTAGTTCTGGGCTGATTCCTCACTTTTCTCATGATCGTTGCAACTCCACGAGGTGAGATCTTGCATGGAGCCCCAGGCCGAGGGGGACTGACAGTTCTTTTGTGTTTCTTCCATTTGCGAATAATCGCACCAACTGTTGTCACCTTCTCACCAAGCTGCTTGGCAATGGCCTTGTAGCCCATTCCAGACTTGTGTAGGTCTACAATCTTGTCCTGACATCCTTGGAGAGCTCTTTGGTCTTGGCCATGGTGGAGAGTTTGGAATCTGATTGATTGAGTGCTTAATGTACATAATTTTTACTTGTACTTTCTATACAGATTCCTCACATACCAGACCATCAACACCAACCTGAGGCATGATGACAAGGACCTGCATACAGACTGTAGGGAGTTCATAGACTACCTCGGACTGCTGCAGAAGAGATGCAGTAAGAACGTCGGCAATGAGATTACCCAAAAAAGGCAAGTTTATTTTTGCACCCATTTTTCTGAATTACAGCAAATATATGTGAGCACTGTGACAAATAATATTATGATGTGTTAATACGTTGGATCTTTTTCACAGGCGCGAGAGGTTGACAGCAGATGGAGAACTGACAATGCATGACTGCACAGCTGTGCTCAGGGCCGCCAAAGGAGACTTCCTGGCCATCACCCAGAAGATGCTCTCAGAGAAAGAGTTGACCACCAAGGAGTGCTTGGATTATATGTACTATCTCCAGGCACTGGTCATACTGAAGCACCTCCAACGACCGGGTGTGGTGAAACACATGACTGTGAGTACTATTGTTTTCCTAATTTTTTTTTCAAAATTTCACAGTGAATCGTCTGATGTTTTTGCCATAACCGACATTAATCGTTGTGATATTCTTGTTTTGTGTAGGTTCCAGAGTGGCTGAACAAGAAGACCACTGCATTGGGGTACACAGTAGTGGGTGTCAAGGAGCACAAGACGAGTGCTCAACAAGTGGCCACATTTACCCTTTCCCAGGAGGAGGATACTGTAAGTTGGAAATAATTTTCCTGTCAGAAAAAGGATGCATTTATCTTAATGTTATTAATGAATGAATGTAATTACTTTTTTATTTTTCCTCTGCAAACAGTGGTTTGAGCTGTACTACACGTGTGTGCGGCCACAACTCCAGTCACAACTGCAGTCCTGGGAAGATATGGATGGGACTGAAGAGAGATTCTTCATCTCATCCGCGAGTGGAAGAATACACAATCCCTCCAATGACCTCCAACGGCTGCACATAAGGTAAGCTGACCATCATGATTCATTTCGCATACACTGTGTATGGCATCTGAGGTCTGAGGGTAGATGTTGTTGTGGATAAAAAATGACATGAAATAAACATGAGGGAGAGTTAGTATGAGTAAAAATGTAATTTTATTGGTAATTCACAGGACGGGTGGGTGCGTAGTCTGGAGGAGAGTAAGAGGGGGAAGAAAATGGGGTGCGTCCTGGGGACATGGGGAAATCAGCGTGGGTGAAGTGAACGGACCACTGAGAGTCAGGCGGACTGGTAGGTGAGAAGAGGGACAATTGGTCGGGGCTAGAGGGAAGCTAGAGGGGGGTTCTGGTTCTGACTGTGTAGAGGCATCAACACGCACGTTCGTGGGGCAGATTCTGTACCGAAGAAGAGGGGGGAACCCCGGATCTCTATTCTTAGGGGGGGTGCTGCGAAGATAGTTAAGTAGCATGATGATATCAGCCGTGAGATGCACAAGCTGGTAATGAGTGTCCAGATCCAGATCCAGATCCAGGTCCAGTAACGGAGAGAGAAGGGACTGACGACGGGCACCGGCACCTAGACATACAGAAGCGTTTTTAGTCAGAGGTGGATAAATTGGTAAAACACTTTAAAGATCTTTATGGGTTGTTAGTCAAAAAGTCGAAAGAAGTGTACGAGCTGAGGAGTGCTAAAAACACACGCACACACCCTCGTACCGTCAAGGGCGGGCAAGTAGACATAACACACACACACACCATCTCTCTCACACATACTTTTATAACTTTATAAGAATAATAAAAAGGAATATTAAGATATTATAAGGGTAATGTCTTATAATAAAAAGTGTGTGTGTGTATATATATATATATATATATATATATATATATATATATATATATATATATATATATATATATATATATATATATATACACTTTTTATAAAAATGCTATTAAGAAGTAGGAAGTACAGTAAACCTGTTTTTCAAGCAGCATATATAATAAGAGATATAGAGTAAATCTGAAAATAAAAATTAGAAATACAGGAAAATATAACTTACTCATGATTCAGATGGTGAAGATTCTCGTCTCACAAGGAAGGCCTTAATTTTAAGAGAGCCATGAAGAGAGCCAGTTATAAGGGTGGCTGGGTCAAACTGCCCCCCCCTCGAGATAATGATAAGACCAAGGTCCCTCTAGGTTGTTTAGTCTTGTACACGGTCTACTCTCTGGGTAAATGAAAATGCTGGTTTCTGATGCCCTAGGTAACTGAAAATTCTAGTTTCTGATCTTCTGAGTAACTAGAAACTCTGGGTTTTTATTTTCTGGGTTATTAGAAATGCCTGGGTTCTGATTTTATGTGTAAATTAAAACCCCTGGTTTCAATTCTATGTGTAAGTGAAATAGCCCTTTTCTGGAACATAAGGTAAATGAGCTCTTTTTTAACCCTATTGATAGTGAGATCATAGTCTTCTTGAAACATATGGGTTATTTAGTGTGTACATACAGTATAAATACTGGAGCTTAAGCTCAGGGTGGGGGGATCACCTCTGAGAATTCTCATCGGTGTGGATCTCGTGTGGTGGAACGGAACAATAAAGCTGGACCCTTGCTTCTTCTCACTCACGGCTGGTGTATTTTTTTCTATCTCCAACTGGGCTCAGAGGTAGATGTGAGTATTGGCTTCTAAGTTGAATTTTAAATGTTTTTGGGTAATAGGCTAAATTTGAGCCAACAATGTGTTTTATATGTATATAAATAAATAAACACCAAATTAATACACGGTTTCGACTTGCACTTTAGGTATGGCGTCAGACCATGGGTAACCAGCCAGAGAGCACGTCGGGTCTTCGAGACAGCCACCAAGAGTCTGACTGTCACAGAGCAGGCAGAGAACGTCGTGAGGGCTAGGCAGCTCCTGGATTTGCTAGCTGGTCTGTCGAGGTACGCATGTTTTATAGTTGTAGACACAATTAATACAATCCACAATTTGTAAACAAATTATATTATACACACTAGTCTTATACTCGTCTCCTTCTAAAATATTATTTCTTTTCATTCAGCACTGATCCCTCAGAAGGGGAATCCAGCCGCGCTGCCCGTAGCATTGCTCGCAGTGCTGCCCAGCAGAAAGCAGAGATGACAGATGTGCAAATGGTTTTGGAGGCAGCGTACAACCGGCTTGTAGAACAGCACCCGGTGACTCTGGACGGTGGAGCACCAGATAAGGCTCTGCGCGCCGACATCTCGCCTAGCTTTCAGCGGAAGCTGTACGAGCGATGGGTGAAGGCCCAGATGAAACTGCGCAAGCAACATATTCACTGTAAGTATTTTTTAAAACTATATGTAAAAAGATCTTTACCAAGCAAGGTGCTGTGTTCACAGTTGTGAAGTATAGCCTTAACTAACAAAATCTTTCCATGTTTTCCTGACAGCGCGCTTTGGCCTTCGCCTACCCAGTGAGGAGAAGGTCAGCAAGTGGATCTCTGATCAGGGATGGAGGAGCAACATACCCAGTACAGCCCAGTTCATGAAAGAATGGAAGCCCCATGGATCCGTGGACACAGCATTGGACGCTAAACAGATCCGGAGACTCACAAGGACCCAGAGGTGGAAATGTACATAGAAGGGAGGATTTTTACAGTCAATGGTTTCCACAGTTTCAAATAGACTAATGAAAATGTATCTTCACGTACAGAATGGGATCCATTATTGTAGCCTTACGATTCAGGAAGGACAGAGCTGAAAATCTGGAAACAAAGAAGAAAATAACAGTAACATAAGCAAATACAGTTATGCACACAAAATGTTAGAATCTCCAAGCAAATCAAACAAGCAAAAGCAGGAACAAGATAAAGAAAAAAGAGTAAGAACAAGACAGATTGGAGCGTCTTGAAAATCAGAATTCCATCAGCGTTCCATCGGAATATCCATCCATCTCCCAGTGGCTAAAGGACGTGGTGTTTAAATAAATAAATAAGTATACGACGAAGGCTTGTACTGACAAGTTTTTTCTTTTTCTTCTCTATATACATAAATGCCAATACTTAATTCTATATTTTATGGAGTTACAGACACTTCCCATTTGAATTCACGTGTCTCTTGTTAGGTTTTGCAGTATATACATAACCATATAAAAATAAAATATTTTGGAAGAAAAAAAATTAATTCAATTTAATACTTTTATCTTGGGTACACAGACCAGCAATAAAAAGTCCATTGTTCATCTGCATCGTGTCAAAACTAATGCAATTTAATGCAGTGGCTAAAGGACGTGGTGTCGTCTTCTTTTTTTTTTTTTTTTTTTTCTTTTTTTTTTTCTTTTTAAATGAAAAATTCTTGTGAACATGGAGTGCCTCGAAAAATGGACTTGTTAATTTGCATGGCCATATATTTTGAGGTGTGTGTGTGTGTGTGTGTGTATGTATGTATGTATGTATGTATGTATGTGTGTATATATATATATATAAATAAATATGTCTCTGTATGTCAGTAAATGCTTCTTTCTGGGTTGTCGTTCAGAGAAATGGATATGTAATCATTTCATTTTTCCCTACAGGTTAAATTGCAAGTGAGAATTTGTTGCAATGTGGACAGTTTCTTATTATTATATAATAGTATAAACTAGTCAGAATAACAGACTTCATCTGTTACGAAATAAGTATCTTTACAGGGTACACTTAAATTCTTGTTATAAATTTTATTTAAACACTTATACAAATACTTCTGACTAATTTATATTATTTTGTGCCACTAAAATATTATTTATAAAATACTATTAAATTTGCTTTCACATCCCTAATAGCAAGTGGCTAATGGACGTCATGGTTTTTTTTTAAAGAAGAAAATTCTAGTGAACTCCAAAATGGTCTTGTTAATTTGCCTGACCATAGGCATTTTGTTATATATACCTGTATGCCAGTTTGTTTGTTTTTTTTAAACTCTATTTATTTGCATAATGCTTAATCAAAACATACATTTTAGATAGTCCGAGCTGCATTTTCAAGACAAAGTGATATGCCAAGCATTACACCACAGAAGGTGTATCCCTCCAGACCTCCACCCAGCTTTGTATTACCTGTCAACGAATTGGTGATTGGTCGCCTGATGCCTCAGAATAGGCGGGCGTGTCTAATGTTTGGGCATAAATACAGAGGTTACATGCAAGGTACTTTATTCTTTTTTGGATAAGGATATATATTCTGTTCCTGCATTTGCTTAATTTTGCTTTGATACCGCTTTAAGAATGGCTCCAAACAGGGAAGACATTTTGTGTCATTTACTGTATTTGCTTGTGTTTATTTGTGTTTCCTTCACTGGACTTTCTCTGTACTCATGGTCTCGTTAATTTGAAGGTTTGCTGAACACAACATTGTCCACTGCTTGCGGTGCAAGAAGCCGCAGAAACATCTCGCTGGCCACCTGGCTAGAGTGTGTATGAAAGACAGCACAGCAGAAGAAAGGCAAGCTGAGATCCAGAAGGCCAAGGTATCTTCCAGACGGTGGGTCTGGAGGAACAGGACCTGGGATTACCGCCAGCTTTGTTCTATCCTGCCCCACAGTCCGTGTGCTTCTTTACTGGCGGAAGAATTTCAGAGGTGTGGGTTCTTTATCACCAACATGCCGCAAGAGTCAGACACGGCCATTGACTCAGGTGATGCCACCTCCTCACAACAGGGTTCGACTTCTGATCAGAGGTAACTACAATAAGTAATAAAGTGTTCTGTATGACAAATTCTGTATTATTACTGATTCCTTCTGTATTATTACAAATGTTATCATTCACTACTACAATGCTGAGTACGGCCTTTTTAATTACACATCTCTGTTTTTTTTCTGTGTTCAAAATAGATATGATGACACTGTTCGCACACCGACACAGTACCAGGCCATTTTGGCGGTAGCCAGGAACGACTTCCTGAAAATCTTTCGGAAGCTCGTCTCAAGCGCACAGGTCCTCTCAACAGAGGAGACCAGCTATCGCCGCTACTGCACGGCACTTTTGGTGTTACGTCACTTTCAGTGCCCGGCAGCTGTGCAAGGCCTGACCGTGAGTGCATCTATTTTAACAGTCTAAACGACTTTTCTCTTTTAATATGCTGTGGTGGTTATTTACAAATGTGTTCATTAACAAATTCTGCCTTTCCATTGTTTTTCAGGTGTCAGAGTGGGTCAACAGGAAGGAAGTTGACGACAGGGTGGTGATCGGCTTCGGCCGAAATGAAACGATGCAGCCAGCTGCCTGTTTTGCCTTGACAAAGGAGGAGGAAGCTGTAAGTTCTTCTGCTAGCCCATGATTTTAGTGGGGGTTTTGAAAGTGTATATAACTGTGTCTATACTGTACCTTACAGAAATTGTTCAGCCTGTGGTTCAGATCATCTGCATTTTATTCCTGAGACAACCGTAAAATTAAGTGCCTGCGTATTTCTCGTTCACACAGTGGTTGCAGGCATATTACTCACACATCCGGCCAAGAGTGATCAGGAGTGACCTGAACTGTGACAGGTTCTTCCTTTCGTCAGCTGGCACTGCTTTGCTCACAGTTTCGAATGACCTCGGTGTGCTCCACAAAGCGTACGTACCTACACAATTCGACGTACTCGTGTGTGATTGTTCATTTTCTATACAGAAAATATCAGACCCGATCATACTACAATTAACATTTCATGTAACCTTTTCTTTCTGCAGTTATGAAAAAAGCTGGAGTATGGGAACACTCGAAAACTTTTTAAGAGCCACCAGTCGTCAGGCGAGAGGTGCTTTAGAGATAGCGGCGGCTAACCTGACGGACACGGAGAAGGAGGCCGTGTCCTCTTACCTGGCCTACAACACTGCTGTGGCAAAACTGCGCAGAGTACCTACGCCACAGACTGTAGTGGCCACGGCTACACTGCTGGACTCCTTGGCAGGGTAGGGTTCTTCCTCTTAAACAGACACGAAACATCACAATTGCATGTATTTGTTGTTCACCTAATTTCTAATATGTTAACACATACCTTCTTTCCTCTTACAGCACTGACACCGACCGGTTTTCCGGTCCATCGGGCACGAAGTCTTTGGACTTTGCAGACTTTTTAATGAAGTTTCCGGCATCGGCAGACAGCAAAGCACCCACCAAACTGGACAGGTTAAAGGCAGGGTTTCCGGGCGATCGTGTCTTCTACGACAAGTGGCGTGCCGCCCAAAAGGCCAAAAGAATGGAACGGCTGCTGAGTAAGTACCCTGTTCAATAAATACCACGTTGACTACCAAAATGAATTTAAAAAAATTTTGACAAGGGAGCAAATCTATGGTCTCCACCCACAAGCTCAAACTGAAGTTATTTTATTCTTCGTTCTAGAGGCCTTTACCCGAAAACCCCAAGAAAGCACGGTGAAATACGGGATTCTGAAGGAAGGGTGGAAGAACAACTGTCCAAAGCCAGCGGACGTTTTGGCGGCTTGGAAACCAGCCACCAAACTTGTCATTGAGACTGATGAGGACCTCCGCCGGAACGTGTCTCAGCAGACGTGGAAAGGCCTGGCGATCAAAGATTTTGGTGGAGAGAAAGGGCTAGGTAAAAAAAAAAATAAAAAAAAATTGTTATTTTTGTAATGAGGGGAGAAGTTATTATTACTTAGATTATGGTTTTGCTATTTGTAATTTACCTTACAACCTAACAGAAAAAATTAAAACAAAACACCGTTTTCTTCTTCTTTTCATCTGATGCATATTGTTTTGCTCTCTTTTGCAGGAGTTGTTGCAACCCAACCCTTTTCCAAGGGTGACATCGTGTGTGATTACCATGGGAAGGTAATCACTTATGCCCAGGGAAGAGTCATGATGCAGCTTCTACAGGATGAAGCAGGGTACCTGTTTTTCTTCAGGACCGGCCAGAGGCATCTCTGCATCGACGCCCAGACTTTTCCATGTGAATGCCACCCCTGTGCAGACACTGTGGGCAGAAGACTCAAGCATTCATCCGAGCAAGCCAACCTGTGTCCAGAACCTTTCGTTTTGAAGGTGAATGGACAGGACGTGGATGTCATCCTCTTCAGGGCCCTGCGGAACATCAGTGTGGACACTGAACTGAAGTTTGACTACGGGGTGAAAAGGAAGTCCTTCCGAGGAGAGGGCCAGGATCTGCAATGGCTTGATGAGTGATGTTGCTCATCTGCTGATGTGCTATGCTAGTCAAACGGGGTTCAGATCCCTATGTTGTAAATTATGTCAATATTTGAAAAGCCTAATTCTGTGTAGACAGAATTAGATTCTTAATTAGATTCTTATTACTTAGAATTTAATTTTTTCCATCCACTTTTTGCAAAATAAAAATGTGACTAGAGTATGTGTTTTGCCTTCACTTGTGCTCGTTTAGGGTGGCTATTAAGCAGACACAATCTTTTTGACACAATCTTTGGTAGTTTAATTCAAAATCAAATTTGAAATCCTTTGGGGAAAGCCTGGATCTTCTGTGCCAACAGCAGCAGCACAGGGCCATTAAGGAAGACAAAAGAGTGGGGGATGAGGGTGGGTGGGTAGGTGACAGAAGGACCTGTGTGAAACAAGACACAGACAGAATCTGTGTAGGTGAGGAGAGTAAACAACAAATTCTTCATCCTATTTCAACCAGAGCATTTATTCTCTGACGTCTTACCTTGTGCACACAGAGCATAGACCAGTGAATTCAGCCAGCCATGTGATATGTTGTAAATATTTGAATAGCCTAATTCTGTGTAGAATATTACAAAAATTTATATATATATATATAATTTTTTTTTTTTTTTTTAAATCCACTTTTGCCAAATAAGACTGGTGTAATCACTGAGGTTTCACTCAGTTGTTATGTGACTGCCAGGGTGATTTCACATCTTTAAGCTGAAGTTGAGTTGAGTTTTTGATATACGTGTATAAGTAATACCCTATCATCCATCCATCCATCCATCTTCTACCGCTTACTCCTTCTTCAGGGTCGCGGGGGAACCTGGAGCCAATCCCAGGGGCATCGGGCACAAGGCGGGGTACACCCTGGACAGGGTGCCAGTGCATCGCAGGGCACAATCACATACACACGTACACACAAATACTCTATCATATATTTTTAAAATACCCTTTTTAATTTAGATTAATTTCATTTTGTTCAATTATATTTTCCCCCTCAAGTATTTTGGTGATGAAGAGGACGAGGAAGACAGATGATTATTAGAAAAAATTTTGGACTTAAAAAAGAAAAAAAAGAAAGAAAGAAAGAAAAATAACTTTTCAGTCCTTTAAAACATTCTGGTCTCCTTCTGTCAAGCTAAAGTGATGGTAATATAAATTACTCACTTACTGCATCATTAAGAAGTTGCTATCTAACTAAAGTTAGCTTCTTTTGCATGAGTAGGTACACAATGACAGCTAATTTGTTAATGGTATGATAAAATGTGTAAACACAAAGCTGGCTTTACGTCTAACAAGCTATAACAAACTATAAATAACATGCTACCAAGCTAACATGCTAAAAAGCTATAAATATCATGGCAAAACTTTTTTTTTTTAAGTGTCTAAAATGTTTTTTTGTTTGTTTGTTTGTTTTTTGTTTGTTTTTTAAACCCATGCTCTTTCACACGAAGTTGTTGCAGCACCCTGACGTGTGTGTGTGTGTGTGTGTGTGTGTGTGTGTGTGAAATATTTGGCCACCATAGGTATTTCATTTGTGAAAATTGTGCCCACAGGTAAGCAAACCCCTCTCTCACACAGTGATTATTGTGATGGATAATTTCAGTAATTATTGTGATGTTTGATTTCTCTGAAATCAAATATCAATTTACATTTATTTTATGTTTTCAGTAACTGAATATGGCAGAGGACAGTGGACGGGGGTACAGTTCTGAGCATTGAAGCATAAGCATGCCTAAAGGAATTTAGTTTAATTATAAAGTTTAATTATGCTGCTTTTCCCCATGCATCCACTTACATTCTGTCTCGAACAGTAAGCAGTATAGACTTTTTTTTGTTAAATGCCATTTTTAATTGAATGTCATACATTAATATTTAAAAAAAAAAAAAAAAAAAAAAAAAAAAAAAAAAAAAAAAGTGTATCCAGATGTAGTTTAGTGTGATTCAACAGGAAAGTGACTTCTGTCTCAGTTCCTCAGAAGAGGATGACATGCCACCTCCTCCCCCTCCATCTCCTCCTACTCCCCTTCTTCGTTCTCTTCCTCCAGTTGAAGATGTAAGGGATAAACTATCATATATTTAAAATTGTTTTGTTTTGTTTTTAGATTCATTTCATTTTGTTCATTTATATTTTCCCCTGAAGTACTTTGGTGATGACGAGTATGAGGAAGACACAGATGAAGAGGAGGGGGATGGGTTGAATATTTAAATAAAATTGTTTTTCTTTTACTTTACCTCTGATCTTTGTGTATCTTTGGACATGCAGTGTGACTGTGAGTATTTGTGTTGTGCCTTTACTACCATTACTACCACTACCAAATGTTACATACAACTCTGAGTATTATTTACAAAGCCTGTTTGATAAAATAAACAGTATTTAGTTTGTGAACCTTTACTTTTACCTTTTATTTTTGTCTTAATTTGCGGAATTATTCCTTTGATTCCTGTTTCCTGCACGTTCCGTTATTAGCGACGCGCACCAAACAAAAGCCTACAGAGAGACGCAGACACGCCCACAATACTGCCCACACTCCAGTCCACTAGGTGGCGGTAATGCACCTTTAGTGGTTTTCCAACCGCCATTAAATATAAAAAGGAGAAAAAGAAGGGCAGAGACAGACAGACACACGCGCGCGCGCACTAGATCACATTGGCTGTGCTATGTGATCATGTGAGTATCAGAGAAGACGCTTAAACGTGTTTAAAAAATGGATATGCCGCGCTGAGGACTTTATAGCAGATTCTTCTGCTTTGCCACGCATTTTTTGAACTATTTTTTCCTCCTTTTATCTCCGTAAAAACATGTCCGATGAACATTCAGTTGATTCGCACCGGGACCAAACAGAAGACGTGACAGTTAAATCCGCTCCAGTTAAGGAATCTTTTGAGAAGCAGTATAAGTTAGGGGAGCTGCTTGGCAGCGGTGGATTCGGCTGTGTGTTTTCGGGACATCGAATCTCCGATGGTTTACAGGTCGCTATCAAACAAGTGTGCTATGACCGAGTGCAGGAGTGGATAGGACTGGCTGGCGAATCAATGGCAGTCCCCATGGAGGTGGCGCTCCTGCTGAAGGTCGGTCGTTCAGGTCACCCTGGCATCATCCGCATGCTCGACTGGTTTGAGGTGCCCCGTCAGGGTTTCTTTATCGTGTTCGAGAGACCGCAGCCGTGCCAGGACTTATTCCACTTCATCACCGAGCGCGGTGGCATAGATGAACCGGTGGCACGAAAGATCTTGAAACAGGTGGTTGAAGCGGTTCAGTTTTGCCACTCGAGAGGAGTCGTCCATCGAGACATCAAAGACGAGAACATTCTAGTGGACACAGGTACTGGAGAAATCAAGATAATCGACTTTGGATCTGGCGCTCTGCTGAAGGACAAAGCCTACACGGACTTTGAAGGAACCAGAGTTTACAGCCCACCTGAGTGGATCCTTCATCACCGTTACGAAGCACTTCCACTCACTGTCTGGTCTCTGGGCATCCTTCTGTTTAACATGGTGTGTGGAGTCGTTCCCTTTGAAAGAGATGGAGACATAGTGAAGGCGACGCCCTGTTTTACTAAGCGTGTCTCTAAAGAATGCCAGTCTCTCATTCTCTGGTGCCTGGCATACCGCCCAGAAGAGCGTCCAAGCTTAGAGCAGATTTTGATTCATCCCTGGTTGATGGATAACTCGGAAGACATCGGAGACCTGCGGCACGACAGCAACATCGCGCCGAGTCTTTAATTTGAAAACACGGACCGGTTTAAAGATGGCTGTCGAAACCTCACACCTGCTGTTTTGATTATACACTGGATTACATCCCACTTTTACACTGGCCTCTCAACACATCCTTATTTATGGAAAAGTTCTCCGGCATTGTGTCGTCCCACGGACGCCATCCCGTCTCCCGTGCCCCTTCCCCTGTTCTCCAGCCCACCCTGTGTGCATCTTGAATATACACTGCTACACACAACCGGTGCACATGATAAATAGTTCTGATAACATGTTCCTGCCTGGTTCTACAGGCTCTCTGTGTATAGTTTGATTCCCTCGTTTTAAGAGGAGGCTTTTGTGTCGTGTCCCGCTGGGAGCGCGGATACATCGGCCAGACTGTCGAGTGACATCAGTGTGTCTTGATCCAGGATACGTTCTTGTGACTCATGTTTGTGTTTAAAAAAACAAAACAACACCACGGTTCATTAAATTCCCTTCTGGGAAATAAAAAAAAAAAACTTATACATCGATGTTCCTTTTACTTTCGGTATCTTTGTTTTGTCAAGTGCTCTGAAGTCATAATAAGCAGGTGCTGCACTGGTGACGTGATTTAACATGTGGTCAGTAAAAACGGAGCATAAATGTCGTCCCTGACTCGGAAACAGTGTGTGTCTTTACTTTGAAAGAAAGAGAGTCATTTCTGTTGAAGCCAAAGAGATCCAAAATAAGCACTAGGGTTTTTTTGTTTTTGTTTTTCTTTTTTTTTTTGAAAAGCTGTTGACTAATTGTGTCCGGGTTTAAGCTACAGGACCAAACGTCAGGCTCGAATGTGAAAACAGGACCTTTTCAAGTGCAGAACACACGAACAAATGGACGCATGAATGAATGAATGTATTAGATCTTGTGCTGTTTAAATTGAATCTGGCTTTTTTTGTTTTGTTTTTGTTTTCTAAAGTGAAAAGTCATCTTTTGTTAACCATCGAAATCCCTGCTGGTTTGCTCAGGTTTGCACAACAACTGTTCTCTAAATACTTGTGTGTTGAATTTTTATAATTTTGTGGCAGCGGTCACGTGACCATATTTAAGTTAAATTTAATTTAAAAAAAAAAAAAAAACACTGATTCCCATGTTTATATTGTTCAGTTTTACCGTTTGTAAAAAAAAAAAAAAAAATAAATGTATAAATAAAATTTATAACAATAATTTATGTATACCCTGTAAAGATGTGCTCATAGTTTATTAGAGGTAGACTTTTTCAGTCCTTTAAAAATTCTGGTGTCCTTCTGTCTTTAAGTCAACCTGACCGCTGCGAACAGGAATAAGCCATCCAGTAAGGAGTCTCTGAAGTCTCTGTGTTTGGACTTGCACCACATTTGCCTACTAATCAGACAGTAGTAAGTGATGCTGTAGAAAGATTATGTTGTGGAAATCACAAAAAACTAGCCAGACAGCTAGCAGACTGTGATGAAATATTAGTTTACTGCACAAGTGACTGTCCGAACTGGCCTTCTTCACAGCACTAGTCATATTATTGTGTTTTTTCCGTTGCAGCAGAACTTGTCAGAACGAAGGGCAAAGCAAGTTTATTTATACAGACAGCTAATAAGTGATATGGGTGAAAGTCTACAAGGGATGACGCTACATCAGTAATAAACATTGAGCACGTCTTCACAGTGTAAACTTAAATTCTTGTTATAAATTGTATTTATACGCTCATGCACATACACATTGTTTACAGAGAAGTATTTACACACATTTAGTGAAAGTCTACAAGGAATGACGCTACATCAGTAACAAACTTTGAGCACGTCTTCACAGTGTAAACTTAAATTCTTGTTATAAATTGTATTTATACACTCATGCACATACACATTGTTTACAGAGGAGTATTTACACACATTTCCACATTCATTTACACATTTATAACCAAAGGAAGTCTAACCCCATTTGCTATAAAAGATTTTCTTGTATAGGAAATAAACCAATATACACCAAACCACACCAATAATAAATAAACTGGGAGCACATCGTTACAGGGTAAACTTAAATTCTTGTTCCAAAACTGATTTATACACTCATACAAATGCAAATTTTATTTACAGAGGAGTATTTACACATTTACACCGGTATTCTAGTGACACAGACCATATTAATATAAACTAGTCAGAAGGCAAGGCAAGTTTATTTACATTAAATAAATTCAATCATTAAAAAAAAAGGAAGATAACAAGTAATACGGGCCATATTTATGCACATTATACATGTTTTTTTTTACACTAGTATTTACACAAATTTTCACAAGTATTTACACATTCATACCCAAAGGAGGTTTAAACCCTTTCCTATAAAAGACCTTCTTTCAACACCATAATCAAACAAAAGTTCTTCATTTTCTTTAATGTTCTTTGTGGCCAGGAAAATAATAATGTCCAAACCGTTTTGAAGAGTGTATGCTCTGGGGCTCAGGTTGCAACGCTTCCTGGAGTGGTTGATTAACCGCCCAAAAGTCTGTCGGTCTGGATGGCACTCACAGCAAGGCGAATGTGCGTCAATGCACATAGCCTGTCCATTCATGTTTTCGAAAAAAAAAACATGTGAACACCGTCCTCCGCACTCACAGTGCTGTGAGTGCTGTGTCCCTCTGAGGCTGTGACGACCTGCCCGTGGTAGTCACACACCACCTCACCAGCCAGAAATCTTCGGGTGGCAATGACGCCCTTGCCCTTCCCTCCATCTTCCGTCACAACAAGTCCTTTCCACTTCTGGGTCCTTGTGAGTCTCCGGATCTGTTTAGCGTCCAATGCTGTGTCCACGGATCCATGGGGCTTCCATTCGTTGACGAACTGGGCTGCACTGGGTATGTTGATCCTCCATCCCTGATCAGAGATCCACTTGCTGACCTTCTCCTCACTGGATAGGCGAGGGCCAAAGCACGCTGTCAGGAAAACATGGAAAGATTTTGTTAGTTAAGACTATACTTCACAACTGTGAACATAGCACCTTACTTGGTAAATATCTTTTTACATAGTTTTAAAAAATACAGTGAATATGTTGCTTGCGCAGTTTCATCTGGGCCTTCACCCATCGCTCGTACAGCTTCCGCTGAAAGCTAGGTGAGATGTCGGCACGCAGAGCCTCATCTGGTGCTCCACCCTCCAGAGTCACCAGGTGCTGTTCTACAAGCCGGTTGTACGCTGCCTCAAAATCCGTTTGCACGTCTGACGTCTCTGCCTTCTGCTGGGCAGCACTGCGAGCAATGCTACGGGCAGCGCGGCTGGATTCCCCTTCTGAGGGATCAGTGCTGAATGAAAAGAAATAATATTTTAGAAGGAGACGAGTATAAGACTAAGGCCTGTAATATAGTTTGTTTACAAATTGTGGATTGCATAAATTGTGTCGACAACTAGGAAAATTGCTTACCTCGACTGACCAGCCAGCAAATCCAGGAGCTGACTAGCCCTCACGACATTGTCTGCCTGCTTCATGCGGTAATGTTTCTCCGCTGTAGCAGTCGAATGGGTCAGATAGTCAGCTACCAGAGACATCTCTGTGTAAGTGAGACTCTTGGTGGCTGTCTCGAAGACCCGGCGTGCTCTCTGGCTGGTCACCCATGGTCTGACGCCATACCTAAAGTGCAAGTCGAAACCGTATATTAATTTGATGTATATTTATTTATATACATATAAAACACATCTACCATCAGACCTCAGATGCCATACATAGTGTGTGTGCGAAATGAATCATGATGGTCAGCTTACCTTATGTGCAGCCGTTGGAGGTCATTGGAGGGATTGTGTATTCTACCACTCGCGGATGAGATGAAGAATCTCTCTTCAGTCCCATCCATATCCTCCCTCTTCCGCTTCCTGATGCAGGACTGGAGTTGTGGCCGCACACACGTGTAGTACAGCTCAAACCACTGTTTTCAGAGGAAAAATAAAAAAAGTAATTACATTCATTCATAAATAACGTCAAGATAAATTAATGCATCCTGTTTCTGACAGGAAAATAATTTCCAACTTACAGTATCCTCCTCCTGGGAAAGGGCAAATGTGGCCACTTGTTGAGCATTCGTCTTGTGCTCCTTGACACCCACTACTGTGTACCCCGATGCAGTGGTCTTCTTGTTCAGCCACTCTGGAACCTACACAAAACAAGAATATCACGGCGATTAATGTCAGTAATGGCAAAAACATCAGACGATTCACTGTGAAATTTAGAAAAAATTTAGGAAAACAATAGTACTCACAGTCATGTGCGTCACCACATCCGGGCGTTGAAGGTGCTTCAGTATGACCAGTGCCTGGAGATAGTACATATAATCCAAGCACTCGTCGGTGGTCAACTGTTTCTCGGAGAGCATCTTCCGGGTGATGGCCAGGAAGTCTCCTTTGGCGGCCCTGAGCACAGCTGTGCAGTCATGCGTTGTCAGTTCTCCATCTGCTGTCAACCTCTCGTGCCTGTGAAAAAGATCAAACATATTAACACATCATAATATTATTTGTCACAGTGCTCACATACATTTGCTGTAATTCAGAAAAATGGGTGCAAAAATAAACCTGCCTTTTTTGGGTAATCTCCTTGCTGACCTTCTTACTGCAGCTCTTCTGCAGCAGTCCGAGGTAGCCTATGAACTCCCTACAGACGGTATGCAGGTCCTTGTCATCATGCCTCAGGTTGGTGTTGATGGTCTGGTATTTGAGGAATCTGTATAGAAAGTACAAGTAAAAATTATGAACATGTATTCAAGCACGATTAAATTTTGTGTGCACAAGTTTTAATACGAAAAAAACCCCCCACCAAATTCTACCAACCTTTTCAAATTTTTCATGTAGTTAAGTTGAGTTTGTTTCGATAGCCCCGCGTCAGTCAACGAAAAAAAAAACCCTCAGCAAAGCATGGTCGATGGAGTGCTTCTTGTAAAGCCCCTTCTCTGTCATCAGCTTTCTTGCTGGATTCTTCCACTGCACAC
Organism: Ictalurus punctatus; assembly: GCF_001660625.3. Lineage (NCBI taxonomy): Eukaryota > Metazoa > Chordata > Actinopteri > Siluriformes > Ictaluridae > Ictalurus > Ictalurus punctatus. The sequence goes on along the minus strand of NC_030439.2, from coordinate 321,428 downwards.
CACCGTAACTGCAGTGAGGAAAAGATGTTTGGTTATAGAACTGAATATGTCTGACTCAATTAAGAAAAGTATGAGATTTAACTAGGCAGGAGAAATCGGGCGTGGGGATATCCTGGGAATATCCTTTTTTCTGATTTTTCCTGCCTAGCTAAAGGTCATTGCGATGCCTGCCCCGGTGGACGTTGAAGGTACTGCAGTGAATTTCTGATATTTTCACTCTGACATTTCGAGAACCCATGTTACACCCCTCTTCATCTCCATTCACTGGCTTCCTGTAGCTACCCGCATCAAGTTCAAGGCCTTGATGCTCACCTACGAGACCTTGTCAGGAACAGCACCCTCCTACCTGAACTCTCTCCTGAAGGCCTACGTTCCCTCTCGCAATCTGCGATCGATTATCGACAGACGTTTAGCAGTTCCAACTCAGCGTGGAGCAAGGTCCCTTTCCAGAACCTTCACACTAACTGTTCCTCAGTGGTGGAATGCACTTCCAATCTCAATCCGGACCGCAGAATCTCTCACCATCTTCAAAAAACAGCTAAAGACCCACCTCTTCTATGAACACCTAAGCAACTCATAAATAAATAAATAAATAAATAAATAAATAAATAAATAAATAAATAAAAATGCACTTACACCTCTACTCTGCACTTTGCTTCTTCTGGAATTTAATTAATAGATCTTGTATGGTAGCACTTCTTGTATTGTTCTCTGCTTGATATATCGCTTTGCTTGTATCTTTCTCATTTGTAAGTCGCTTTGGAATGTAAATGTAAATGTAAATGTAATCATTTCATTTTTCCCTAAAGGTCAGGGTCCACCGTATCACGGGGAAGTCTTTTGTTCACCTCGATGGGCCGTTAACGAATGAGCTATCGAGCTATTCAGCTGATGGAGCTTAAATTCTAGGTGAGAATTTGTTACAATAAGCTATTCTGACTTCATCTGTCACGAAATAAGTATCTTTACAGGGTACACTTAAATTCTTGTTATAAACTTTATTTCAACACTTAAACAAATACTTCTGACTAGTTTATATTATTGTTATATATATATATATATATATATATATATATATATATATATATATATATATATATATATATATATAAGTATGAAATAAATATGAAATAAATATGAAATAAATACTTGTGAAAATAAAGTATGCAATGAAGGGAGTTTTTTCTACACACACACACACACACACACACACATATTTCTAGATTATATTTCTATATTATGCCATTTATATATATGTGTATATATATTTATTCATTTATATATATATATATATATATATATATATATATATATATATATATATATATATATATATATATATATATATATATATATATATATACACACACACACACACACATATAAATAAATGGCAGCACTTTATTCCATATTTTATGGAGTTACAGACACTTCCCATTTGAATTCACGTGTCTGTTGTTGGGTTTTGCAGTATATATAAAACCATGTAAAAATAAAATATTTTGGAAGAAAAAAAATGAATTCAATTTAATACTTTTATCTTGCGTACACAGACCAGCCCTAAAAAGTCCATTGTTCAGCTGTATCATGTGTCAAAACTAATGCAGTTTAATGGAGTGGCTAAAGGACGTGGGGTCTTCTTCTGCTTTTTTTTTTTTTTTTTTTTAATGAAAAATATTCTGGTGAACTTCATGCAGTGTCTTGACAAATGGACTTGTTAATTTATATATATATATATATATATATATATATATATATATATATATATATATATATATATATATATATATAATGTATGTATACACCTGTATGTCAGTAAATGCTTCTTTCTGGGTTGTCGTTCAGAGAAATGGATATGTAATCATTTCATTTTCCCCTACAGCTTAAATTCCAAGTGAGAATTTGTGCAATATGGACTGTTTGTTATTTTATATATATATATATATATATATATATATATATATATATATATATATATATATATATATATATTATGTCATTCAGAGAAATGGATATGTAATCAACCACATATCAACCAGTCCAAGAGAACCCATGTTACACCCCTCTTCATCTCCATCCACTGGCTTCCTGTAGCTGCCTGCATCAAGTTCAAGGCCTTGATGCTCACCTACAAGACCGTGTCAGGAACAGCACCCTCCTACCTCAACTCTCTCCTGAAGGCCTACGTTCCCTCTCGCAATCTGCGATCGATTATCGACAGACGTTAGCAGTTCCAACTCAGTGTGGAGCAAGGTCCCTTTCCAGAACCTTCACACTAACTGTTCCTCAGTGGTGGAATGCACTTCCAATCTCAATCCGGACCACAGAATCTCTCACCATCTTCAAAAAACAGCTAAAGACCCACCTCTTCTATGAACACCTAACCAACTCATAAATAAATAAATAAATAAATAAATAAATAAATAAATAAATAAATAATAATGCACTTACACCTCTACTCTGCACTTTGCTTCTTCTGGAATTTAATTAATAGATCTTGTATGGTAGCACTTCTTGTATTGTTCTCTGCTTGATATATCGCTTTGCTTGTATCTTTCTCATTTGTAAGTCGCTTTGGAATGTAAATGTAAATGTAAATGTAATCATTTCATTTTTCCCTAAAGGTCAGGGTCCACCGTATCACGGGGAAGTCTTTTGTTCACCTCGATGGGCCGTTAACGAATGAGCTATCGAGCTATTCAGCTGATGGAGCTTAAATTCTAGGTGAGAATTTGTTACAATAAGCTATTCTGACTTCATCTGTCACGAAATAAGTATCTTTACAGGGTACACTTAAATTCTTGTTATAAACTTTATTTCAACACTTAAACAAATACTTCTGACTAGTTTATATTATTGTTATATATATATATATATATATATATATATATATATATATATATATATATATATATATATATACATATATATATATATATAAGTATGAAATAAATATGAAATAAATATGAAATAAATACTTGTGAAAATAAAGTATGCAATGAAGGGAGTTTTTTCTACACACACACACACACATATTTCTAGATTATATTTCTATATTATGCCATTTATATATATGTGTATATATATTTTTTTATTTATATATATATATATATATATATATATATATATATATATATATATATATATATATATATATATATATATATATATATATATATATACACACACACACACACACATATAAATAAATGGCAGCACTTTATTCCATAGTTTATGGAGTTACAGACACTTCCCATTTGAATTCACGTGTCTGTTGTTGGGTTTTGCAGTATATATAAAACCATGTAAAAATAAAATATTTTGGAAGAAAAAAAATGAATTCAATTTAATACTTTTATCTTGCGTACACAGACCAGCCCTAAAAAGTCCATTGTTCAGCTGTATCATGTGTCAAAACTAATGCAGTTTAATGGAGTGGCTAAAGGACGTGGGGTCTTCTTCTGCTTTTTTTTTTTTTTTTTAATGAAAAATATTCTGGTGAACTTCATGCAGTGTCTTGACAAATGGACTTGTTAATTTATATATATATATATATATATATATATATATATATATATATATATATATATATATATATATATATATATAATGTATGTATACACCTGTATGTCAGTAAATGCTTCTTTCTGGGTTGTCGTTCAGAGAAATGGATATGTAGTCATTTCATTTTCCCTACAGCTTAAATTCCAAGTGAGAATTTGTGCAATATGGACTGTTTGTTATTTTTTATTTATATATATATATATATATATATATATATATATATATATATATATATATATATATATATATATATATATATATATTATGTCATTCAGAGAAATGGATATGTAATCAACCACATATCAACCAGTCCAAGAGAACCCATGTTACACCCCTCTTCATCTCCATCCACTGGCTTCCTGTAGCTGCCTGCATCAAGTTCAAGGCCTTGATGCTCACCTACAAGACCGTGTCAGGAACAGCACCCTCCTACCTCAACTCTCTCCTGAAGGCCTACGTTCCCTCTCGCAATCTGCGATCGATTATCGACAGACGTTTAGCAGTTCCAACTCAGTGTGGAGCAAGGTCCCTTTCCAGAACCTTCACACTAACTGTTCCTCAGTGGTGGAATGCACTTCCAATCTCAATCCGGACCACAGAATCTCTTACCATCTTCAAAAAACAGCTAAAGACCCACCTCTTCTATGAACACCTAACCAACTCATAAATAAATAAATAAATAAATAAATAAATAATAAATAATGCACTTACACCTCTACTCTGCACTTTGCTTCTTCTGGAATTTAATTAATAGATCTTGTATGGTAGCACTTCTTGTATTGTTCTCTGCTTGATATATCGCTTTGCTTGTATCTTTCTCATTTGTAAGTCGCTTTGGAATGTAAATGTAAATGTAAATGTAATCATTTCATTTTTCCCTAAAGGTCAGGGTCCACCGTATCACGGGGAAGTCTTTTGTTCACCTCGATGGGCCGTTAACGAATGAGCTATCGAGCTATTCAGCTGATGGAGCTTAAATTCTAGGTGAGAATTTGTTACAGTAAGCTATTCTGACTTCATCTGTCACAAAATAAGTATCTTTACAGGGTACACTTGAATTCTTGTTATAAACTTTATTTCAACACTTAAACAAATACTTCTGACTAGTTTATATTATTGTTATATATATATATATATATATATATATATATATATATATATATATATATATATATAAGTATGAAATAAATATGAAATAAATATGAAATAAATACTTGTGAAAATAAAGTATGCAATGAAGGGAGTTTTTTCTACACACACACACACACACACACACACACACACACACATATTTCTAGATTATATTTCTATATTATGCCATTTATATATATGTGTATATATATTTATTTATTTATATATATATATATATATATATATATATATATATATATATATATATATATATATATATATATATATATATATATATATATACACACACACACATATAAATAAATGGCAGCACTTTATTCCATATTTTATGGAGTTACAGACACTTCCCATTTGAATTCACGTGTCTGTTGTTGGGTTTTGCAGTATATATAAAACCATGTAAAAATAAAATATTTTGGAAGAAAAAAAATGAATTCAATTTAATACTTTTATCTTGCGTACACAGACCAGCCCTAAAAAGTCCATTGTTCAGCTGTATCATGTGTCAAAACTAATGCAGTTTAATGGAGTGGCTAAAGGACGTGGGTGTGGGGTCTTTTTTTTTAATGAAAAAAAATTCTCGTAAACATGGAGTGCCTCGAAAAATGGACTTGTTAATTTGCATGGCCATATATATATATATATATATATATATATATATATATATATATATATATATATATATAGATAGATAGATAGATAGATAGATAGATAGATAGATAGATAGATAGATATCTGTATGTCAGTAAATGCTTCTTTCTGGGTTGTCGTTCAGAAATGTAATCATTTCATTTTTCCCTACAGGTTGAATTCCAAGTGGGAGTTTGTTGCAATATGGACTGTTTGTTATTATTATATAATAATATAAACTAGTCAGAATAACAGACTTCATCTGTCACGAAATAAGTATCTTTACAGGATACACTTAAATTCTTGTTATAAATTTTATTTAAACACTTATACAAATACTTCTGACTAGTTTATATTATTATTTTGTGCCACTAAAATATTATTTATAAAATACTAATAAATTGGCTTTCACATCCCTAATAGCAAGATGCTCCCTAGCGTTCCATCGGAATATCCATCCATCTCCCAGTGGCTAATGGACGTGATGTGTTTTTTTAAAGAAAAAAATTCTAGTGAACTCCAAAATGGTCTTGTTAATTTGCCTGACCATATATTTTTGTTATATATATCTGTATGCCAGTGGGTTTTTTTTTAAACTCTATTTATTTGCATAATGCTTAATCAAAACATACATTTTAGATAGTCCGAGCTGCATTTTCAAGACAAAGTGATATCCTAAGCATTACACCACAGAAGGCGTATCCCTCCAGACCTCAACCCAGCTTTGTATTACCTGTCAACGAATTGGTGATTGGTCGCCTGATGCCTCAGAATAGGTGGGCGTGTCTAATGTTTGGGCATAAATACAGAGGGTACATTCAAGGTACTTTACTCTTTTTTGGATAAGGATATATATTCTGTTCCTGCATTTGCTTAATTTTGCTTTGATACCGCTTTAAGAATGGCTCCAAACAGGTAAGACATTTTGTGTCATTTACTGTATTTGCTTGTGTTTATTTGTGTTTCCTTCACTGGACTTTCTCTGTACTCATGGTCTCGTTATTTTGAAGGTTTGCTGAACGCAACATTGTCCACTGCTTGCGGTGCAAGAAGCCGCAGAAACATCTCGCTGGCCACCTGGCTAGAGTGTGTATGAAAGACAGCACAGCAGAAGAAAGGCAAGCTGAGATCCAGAAGGCCAAGGTATCTTCCAGACGGTGGGTCTGGAGGAACAGGACCTGGGATTACCGCCAGCTTTGTTCTATCCTGCCCCACAGTCCGTGTGCTTCTTTACTGGCGGAAGAATTTCAGAGGCGTGGGTTCTTTATCACCAACATGCCGCAAGAGTCAGACACGGCCATTGACTCAGGTGATGCCACCTCCTCACAACAGGATTCGACTTCTGCTCAGAGGTAACTACAATAAGTAATAAAGTGTTCTGTATGACAATTTCTGTATTATTACTGATTCCTTCTGTATTATTACAAATGTTATCATTCACTACTACAACGCTGAGTACGGCCTTTTTAATTACACGTCTCTGTTTCTTTTCTGTGTTATCAAAATAGATATGATGACAGTGTTCGCACACCGACACAGTACCAGGCCATTTTGGCGGTAGCCAGGAACGACTTCCTGAAAATCTTTCGGAAGCTCGTCTCAAGCGCACAGGTCCTCTCAACAGAGCAGACCAGCTATCGCCGCTACTGCACGGCACTTTTGGTGTTACGTCACTTTCAGTGCCCGGCAGCTGTGCAAGGCCTGACAGTAAGTGCATCTATTTTAACGGTCTAAATGACATTTTTCTCTTAAAAATATGCTGTGGTGGTTATTTACAAATGTGTTCATTAACAAATTCTGCCTTTCCATTGTTTTTCAGGTGTCAGAGTGGGTCAACAGGAAGGAAGTTGACGACAGGGTGGTGATCGGCTTCGGCCGAAATGAAACGATGCAGCCAGCTGCCTGTTTTGCCTTGACAAAGGAGGAGGAAGCTGTAAGTTCTTCTGCTAGCCCATGATTTTAGTGGGGGTTTTGAAAGTGTATATAACTGTGTCTATACTGTACCTTACAGAAATTGTTCAGCCTGTGGTTCAGATCATCTGCATTTTATTCCTGAGACAACCGTAAAATTAAGTGCCTGCGTATTTCTCGTTCACACAGTGGTTGCAGGCATATTACTCGCACATCCGGCCAAGAGTGATCAGGAGTGACCTGAACTGTGACAGGTTCTTCCTTTCGTCAGCTGGCACTGCTTTGCTCACAGTTTCGAATGACCTCGGTGTGCTCCACAAAGCGTACGTACCTACACAATTCGACGTACTCGTGTGTGATTGTTCATTTTCTATACAGAAAATATCAGACCCGATCATACTACAATTAACATTTCATGTAACCTTTTCTTTCTGCAGTTATGAAAAAAGCTGGAGTATGGGAACACTCGAAAACTTTTTAAGAGCCACCAGTCGTCAGGCGAGAGGTGCTTTAGAGATAGCGGCGGCTAACCTGACGGACACGGAGAAGGAGGCCGTGTCCTCTTACCTGGCCTACAACACTGCTGTGGCAAAACTGCGCAGAGTACCTACGCCACAGACTGTAGTGGCCACGGCTACACTGCTGGACTCCTTGGCAGGGTAGGGTTCTTCCTCTTAAACAGACACGAAACATCACAATTGCATGTATTTGTTGTTCACCTAATTTCTAATATGTTAACACATACCTTCTTTCCTCTTACAGCACTGACACCGACCGGTTTTCCGGTCCATCGGGCACGAAGTCTTTGGACTTTGCAGACTTTTTAATGAAGTTTCCGGCATCGGCAGACAGCAAAGCACCCACCAAACTGGACAGGTTAAAGGCAGGGTTTCCGGGCGATCGTGTCTTCTACGACAAGTGGCGTGCCGCCCAAAAGGCCAAAAGAATGGAACGGCTGCTGAGTAAGTACCCTGTTCAATAAATACCACGTTGACTACCAAAATGAATTTAAAAAAATTTTGACAAGGGAGCAAATCTATGGTCTCCACCCACAAGCTCAAACTGAAGTTATTTTATTCTTCGTTCTAGAGGCCTTTACCCGAAAACCCCAAGAAAGCACGGTGAAATACGGGATTCTGAAGGAAGGGTGGAAGAACAACTGTCCAAAGCCAGCGGACGTTTTGGCGGCTTGGAAACCAGCCACCAAACTTGTCATTGAGACTGATGAGGACCTCCGCCGGAACGTGTCTCAGCAGACGTGGAAAGGCCTGGCGATCAAAGATTTTGGTGGAGAGAAAGGGCTAGGTAAAAAAAAAAATAAAAAAAAATTGTTATTTTTGTAATGAGGGGAGAAGTTATTATTACTTAGATTATGGTTTTGCTATTTGTAATTTACCTTACAACCTAACAGAAAAAATTAAAACAAAACACCGTTTTCTTCTTCTTTTCATCTGATGCATATTGTTTTGCTCTCTTTTGCAGGAGTTGTTGCAACCCAACCCTTTTCCAAGGGTGACATCGTGTGTGATTACCATGGGAAGGTAATCACTTATGCCCAGGGAAGAGTCATGATGCAGCTTCTACAGGATGAAGCAGGGTACCTGTTTTTCTTCAGGACCGGCCAGAGGCATCTCTGCATCGACGCCCAGACTTTTCCATGTGAATGCCACCCCTGTGCAGACACTGTGGGCAGAAGACTCAAGCATTCATCCGAGCAAGCCAACCTGTGTCCAGAACCTTTCGTTTTGAAGGTGAATGGACAGGACGTGGATGTCATCCTCTTCAGGGCCCTGCGGAACATCAGTGTGGACACTGAACTGAAGTTTGACTACGGGGTGAAAAGGAAGTCCTTCCGAGGAGAGGGCCAGGATCTGCAATGGCTTGATGAGTGATGTTGCTCATCTGCTGATGTGCTATGCTAGTCAAACGGGGTTCAGATCCCTATGTTGTAAATTATGTCAATATTTGAAAAGCCTAATTCTGTGTAGACAGAATTAGATTCTTAATTAGATTCTTATTACTTAGAATTTAATTTTTTCCATCCACTTTTTGCAAAATAAAAATGTGACTAGAGTATGTGTTTTGCCTTCACTTGTGCTCGTTTAGGGTGGCTATTAAGCAGACACAATCTTTTTGACACAATCTTTGGTAGTTTAATTCAAAATCAAATTTGAAATCCTTTGGGGAAAGCCTGGATCTTCTGTGCCAACAGCAGCAGCACAGGGCCATTAAGGAAGACAAAAGAGTGGGGGATGAGGGTGGGTGGGTAGGTGACAGAAGGACCTGTGTGAAACAAGACACAGACAGAATCTGTGTAGGTGAGGAGAGTAAACAACAAATTCTTCATCCTATTTCAACCAGAGCATTTATTCTCTGACGTCTTACCTTGTGCACACAGAGCATAGACTAGTGAATTCAGCCAGCCATGTGATATGTTGTAAATATTTGAATAGCCTAATTCTGTGTAGACTATTACAAAAATTTATATATATATATATATATATATATATATATATATATATATATATATATATATATATAATTTTTTTTTTTTTTTTTAAATCCACTTTTGCCAAATAAGACTGGTGTAATCACTGAGGTTTCACTCAGTTGTTATGTGACTGCCAGGGTGATTTCACATCTTTAAGCTGAAGTTGAGTTGAGTTTTTGATATACGTGTATAAGTAATACCCTATCATCCATCCATCCATCCATCTTCTACCGCTTACTCCTTCTTCAGGGTCGCGGGGGAACCTGGAGCCAATCCCAGGGGCATCGGGCACAAGGCGGGGTACACCCTGGACAGGGTCCCAGTGCATCGCAGGGCACAACTTTATGTCTAACAAGCTATAACAAGCTATAAATAACATGCTAACAAGATAACATGCTAAAAAGCTATAAATATCATATAAATATCAGGTTTTTTTTTTAACTGGGTCTTTTTTTTAAAGTGTCTAAAATGTTTGGGTTTTTTTTTTTTAAACCCATGGTCTTTCACACGAAGTTGTTGCAGCACCCTGACATTTGTGTGTGTGTGTGTGTGTGTGTGTGTGTGAAATATTTGGCCACCATAGGTATTTCATTTGTGAAAATTGTGCCCACAGGTAAGCAAACCCCTCTCTCACACAGTGATTATTGTGATGGATAATTTCAGTAATTACTGTGATGTTTGATTTCTCTGTAATCAAATATCAATTTACATTTATTTTATGTTCTCAGTAACTGAATATGACGGAGGACAGTGGACGGGGTACAGTTCTTACTCCAGTACAATTGTACAACAGTACAATTCAAGCGCAAGCATGACCAACCTTTTTGAAACTGAGAGCTACTTCATGGGTACTGAGTCATATGAAGGGCTACCAGTTTGATAAACTCTTCTGAAATAACAAATTTGCTCAGTTAGTTAGTTATATATATTATTATTAATGATAAATGATATTCATCTATGTGAAGACACTGATCACGTTAATGATTTCTCACAATATCAACAATGAATTAACAAGGTGGGAAACAGACAATATCGATATTCAACAATTTATTTCTATTAATCTCAGCAATTGTTTAAATTTTGAGATCACTTCTACATTTCATAGGAAAAATGTCCCATTGTCACTAGCTAAGATGTGCTCATGGTTTATTAGAGGTAGACCTTTTCAGTCCTTTAAAAATTCTGGTGTCCTTCTGTCTTTAAGTCAACCTGACCGCTGCGAACAGGAATAAGCCACCCAGTAAGGAGTCTGAGTTTGGACTTGCACTACGTATCCCTATCTAAGACACCGAGAGCAAGCCATCAGAATTCATCACCACCCGACATCCTGCAGGATCTCGCTCCGGACTGTGAGCTGAGTAACAGAATCAGGGTCATCAACCATGTATGTGCAGGTTGGTGGTAGATATTTTCAGTAAAAACTTCTGGTCTCCTTCTGTCTAGCTAATCAACAAAAATGTCACAACAAGTGACATCAACAACATTTTTAATGGGCAGCTGATGCATTTCATGGAAGGCACAGCTCGTCAAAGGGCTAGTAACAGACAGCTAATAAGTGATATGAGTGAAAGTCTACAAGGAATGACGCTACATCAGTAACAAACTTTGAGCACATCTTCACAGTGTAAACTTAAATTCCTGTTATGAATTGTATTTATACACTCATGCACATACACATTTTGTTTACAGAGGAGTATTTACACACATTTATACATGCATTTACACATTTATAACCAAAAGAAGTCTAACCCCATTTGCTATAAAAGACTTTCTTGTATAGGAAATAAACCAATATACACCAAACCACACCAATAATAAATAAACTGGGAGCACATCGTTACAGGGTAAACTTACATTCTTGTTCCAAAACTGATTTATACACTCATACAAATGCAATTTTTTTTTAAAGAGGAGTATTTTCACATTTACACCGGTATTCTAGTGACACATATTAGTGATATATCTAGTGACACATATCTAGTGAGCATATTAATATAAACTAGTCAGAAGCCAAGGCAAGTTTATTTACATTGAAAAACTCATTCATTAAAAAAAAGAAGATAAGTAATACGGGCCGTATTTATGCACATTCTACATATTTTTTTTTACACTAGTATTTACACGAATTTTCACATGTATTTACACATTCATACCCAAAGGAGGTTTAAACCCTTTCCTATAAAAGACCTTCTTTCAACACCATAATCAAACAAAAGTTCTTCATTTTCTTTAATGTTCTTTGTGGCCAGGAAAATAATAATTGCTTCCCCGTTTTGAAGAGTGTATGCTCTGGGCCTCATGTAACCCTTATTACGAGGTAGTAAGAATGTACATAGGTGTAGTAGTCTAAAGTAGTCTTAGAGGTTATCAGTAAAATGAATATGGACCAGAATCAGAAGATGCTAAATTGTTAAGAGCCTGAGAATTGAAGGTCAATAAAAAGAATACCACACCAGAATGACAATTTGCATAAAATGTATTAAACACACATGGGCTGGTACATACATATACAAAAAAAGTTATGGAAAAAAATAACAAACCAAAATAATAAAGTAGCACGTAAATAAATCCCTTTTTAAATTCCCTTGAGCTTAGTTCGTCCTCAGTTTCACTTGCCTTTGTTGACAAAAGTTCAGTCACCAACGTTGGGCCCTTTTTAGTTTGTGTTAGTGTTTGTCCTACCACCATGAAGATGAAGAAGATGATCCTGGCAATTCGTCTAAAGTCAGAGTCACAAACACGGTTGGCTCGCCACCCAGCCCCCCGGACTGGGAATCTATGAATCTCTGGGAGAACGCCTGGAACGTGGGGATCTGTATCATTCCGTGGAAAGGATCTCCGCACGATGTTTCCAACTCTTTACCAAAACCGGACCTATAAATAAGGCCAGATCATTTCTCTCAATTACCATTCAGTGAATAAATGGACTGCTACAGGCTATTATAAAATAAAATGAGATAATACTTCAGTTCACCTATAATGCAATGTCAAAATCTCTCTCTCGTTGTACAACAGCTCTTATGTTTCTTCTCAGGTATCAAAACTATATGAATTTCTCTCCAGTATCCAAAGTACAGTTACATCACAAACTACATCCTTCATAAAATGCATATTTCTAACTCAAGTTGTATGAAACCTTAGTAACGTTAACAGTATGAAGAATAAAACTGCATGGATTGCATGTGAACATCGATCAACTTGTATTACTTTAGATTAGAGGCATTAAGGTGTTAGCGTGCTTATTTATCCCCCTCTGCACCGGTAACAGTGGAAAGATTGCACTAAAAATTGTACCTCTTTAACCTCCAATAAACACAATTAAATCCATAACTTTTAACATCATTATTTAACAAACTAACCATTTAGCAACAGTAGGGAAAAGTAACATTTCTTTTTATAACCCACAAACAAAATCATTAGTTGTTTTCAAAGGCATTAATTAGCAGTAGTCCGCTAGCCTATTGTGGCTAATTACCATATTGGCATTTGAATACAGCAGGCTCACCTTTCCACCATTGGCACCTTTGCATTGCTTACCCATTAGATTCTATTAGCATAAAATGCTAGCGAACTCAGAGGCCTAGCGCCAGGTAAACAACTCACCATTTTAGCAGAATTCACTGCCTTTAGCTCCGTGACAACAGTGGATTCAGGCACAGCTCTCTTTTACTCTCTATATTACAACAAGATATGTCAGCATAAGCAATAATGAGTACAGAACTTGTTTAATTCACTCCATGTCCTTTTTTCGTCTTACCAAGTGAGTAACGCAGCCTCCTATGCTCAGGTGCAAGCGCCAAAAGAACGTGCAGAGACACTAACCTAGAGGTGTAACTGTAACAGAGCCTAGCTGGCAGCTGATTGGTCAGTTCACTGCCTCATAGAGTTCACCCATTTGTTCATGTACAAATCCATCAAAGATAACAAGAAAATCAAAGTTAACCCTTTTGTGACTTGGTTAGACAGCTAAATAGTGTTTCTCGTTATTAAGCCTGGGCTACACTCAGGTTGCAACGTTTCCTTGAGTGGTTGATTAACCGCCCAAAAGTCTGTCGGTCTGGATGGCACTCACAGCAAGGCGAATGTGCATCAATGCATATATCCTGTCCATTCATGTTTTCGAGAAAAAAAAAACGTGAACACCGTCCTCCGCACTCACAGTGCTGTGAGTGCTGTGTCCCTCTGAGGCTGTGACGACCTGCCCGTGGTAGTCACACACCACCTCACCAGCCAGAAATCTTCGGGTGGCAATGACGCCCTTGCCCTTCCCTCCATCTTCCGTCACAACAAGTCCTTTCCACCTCTGGGTCCTTGTGAGTCTCCGGATCTGTTTAGCATCCAATGCGCTGTCCACGGATCCATGGGGCTTCCATTCTTTGACGAACTGGGCTGCACTGGGTATGTTGCTCCTCCATCCCTGATCAGAGATCCACTTGCTGACCTTCTCCTCACTAGGTAGACGAGGGCCAAAGCGCGCTGTCAGGAAAACATGGAAAGATTTGGTTAGTTAAGACTATACTTCACAACTGTGAACATAGCACTATATTACTTGGTAAATATAAAGATTTTTACTTGGTAAATATCTTTTTAGATATAGTTTTAAAAAATACTTACAGTGAATATGTTGCTTGCGCAGTTTCATCTGGGCCTTCACCCATCGCTCGTACAGCTTCCGCTGAAAGCTAGGTGAGATGTCGGCGCGCAGAGCCTTATCTGGTTCTCCACCCTCCAGAGTCACCAGGTGCTGTTCTACAAGCCGGTTGTACGCTGCCTCAAAATCCATTTGCACGTCTGCCATCTCTGCCTTCTGCTGGGCAGCACTGCGAGCAATGCTACGGGCAGCGTGGCTGGATTCCCCTTCTGAGGGATCAGTGCTGAAAAAAAAGAAATAATATTTTAGAAGGAGATGAGCATGAGACTAGTGCGTATAATATAATTTGCTTACAAATTGTGGATTGTTTTAATTGTGTCTACAACTATAAAACATGTGTACCTCGACTGACCAGCCAGCAAATCCAGGAGCTGACTAGCCCTCACGACGTTGTCTGCCTGCTTCATGCGGTAATGTTTCTCTGCTTTAGCAGTCGAATGTGTCAGATAGTCAGCTACCAGAGACTTCTCTGTGTCAGTCAGACTCTTGGTGGCTGTCTCGAAGACCCGGCGTGCTCTCTGGCTGGTCACCCATGGTCTGATGCCATACCTAAAGTGCAAGTCGAAACCGTATATTAATTTGATGTTTATTTATTTATATACATATAAAACACATCTTCCCTCAGACCTCAGATGCCATACACAGTGTATGCGAAATGAATCATGATGGTCAGCTTACCTTATGTGCAGCCGTTGGAGGTCATTGGAGGGATTGTGTATTCTACCACTCGCGGATGAGATGAAGAATCTCTCTTCAGTCCCATCCATATCCTCCCTCTTCCGCTTCCTGATGCAGGACTGGAGTTGTGGCCGCACACACGTGTAGTACAGCTCAAACCACTGTTTTCAGAGGAAAAATAAAAAAAGTAATTACATTCATTCATAAATAACGTCAAGATAAATTAATGCATCCTGTTTCTGACAGGAAAATAATTTCCAACTTACAGTATCCTCCTCCTGGGAAAGGGCAAATGTGGCCACTTGTTGAGCATTCGTCTTGTGCTCCTTGACACCCACTACTGTGTACCCCGATGCAGTGGTCTTCTTGTTCAGCCACTCTGGAACCTACACAAAACAAGAATATCACGGCGATTAATGTCAGTAATGGCAAAAACATCAGACGATTCACTGTGAAATTTAGAAAAAATTTAGGAAAACAATAGTACTCACAGTCATGTGCGTCACCACATCCGGGCGTTGAAGGTGCTTCAGTATGACCAGTGCCTGGAGATAGTACATATAATCCAAGCACTCGTCGGTGGTCAACTGTTTCTCGGAGAGCATCTTCCGGGTGATGGCCAGGAAGTCTCCTTTGGCGGCCCTGAGCACAGCTGTGCAGTCATGCGTTGTCAGTTCTCCATCTGCTGTCAACCTCTCGTGCCTGTGAAAAAGATCAAACATATTAACACATCATAATATTATTTGTCACAGTGCTCACATACATTTGCTGTAATTCAGAAAAATGGGTGCAAAAATAAACCTGCCTTTTTTGGGTAATCTCCTTGCTGACCTTCTTACTGCAGCTCTTCTGCAGCAGTCCGAGGTAGCCTATGAACTCCCTACAGACGGTATGCAGGTCCTTGTCATCATGCCTCAGGTTGGTGTTGATGGTCTGGTATTTGAGGAATCTGTATAGAAAGTACAAGTAAAAATTATGAACATGTATTCAAGCACGATTAAATTTTGTGTGCACAAGTTTTAATACGAAAAAAACCCCCCACCAAATTCTACCAACCTTTTCAAATTTTTCATGTAGTTAAGTTGAGTTTGTTTCGATAGCCCCGCGTCAGTCAACGAAAAAAAAAACCCTCAGCAAAGCATGGTCGATGGAGTGCTTCTTGTAAAGCCCCTTCTCTGTCATCAGCTTTCTTGCTGGATTCTTCCACTGCACACCACCGTAACTGCAGTGAGGAAAAGATGTTTGGTTATAGAACTGAATATGTCTGACTCAATTAAGAAAAGTATGAGATTTAACTAGGCAGGAGAAATCGGGCGTGGGGATATCCTGGGAATATCCTTTTTTCTGATTTTTCCTGCCTAGCTAAAGCTCATTGCGATGCCTGCCCCGGTGGACGTTGAAGGTACTGCAGTGAATTTCTGATATTTTCACTCTGACATTTCGAGAACCCATGTTACACCCCTCTTCATCTCCATTCACTGGCTTCCTGTAGCTACCCGCATCAAGTTCAAGGCCTTGATGCTCACCTACGAGACCTTGTCAGGAACAGCACCCTCCTACCTGAACTCTCTCCTGAAGGCCTACGTTCCCTCTCGCAATCTGCGATCGATTATCGACAGACGTTTAGCAGTTCCAACTCAGCGTGGAGCAAGGTCCCTTTCCAGAACCTTCACACTAACTGTTCCTCAGTGGTGGAATGCACTTCCAATCTCAATCCGGACCGCAGAATCTCTCACCATCTTCAAAAAACAGCTAAAGACCCACCTCTTCTATGAACACCTAAGCAACTCATAAATAAATAAATAAATAAATAAATAAATAAATAAAAATGCACTTACACCTCTACTCTGCACTTTGCTTCTTCTGGAATTTAATTAATAGATCTTGTATGGTAGCACTTCTTGTATTGTTCTCTGCTTGATATATCGCTTTGCTTGTATCTTTCTCATTTGTAAGTCGCTTTGGAATGTAAATGTAAATGTAAATGTAATCATTTCATTTTTCCCTAAAGGTCAGGGTCCACCGTATCACGGGGAAGTCTTTTGTTCACCTCGATGGGCCGTTAACGAATGAGCTATCGAGCTATTCAGCTGATGGAGCTTAAATTCTAGGTGAGAATTTGTTACAATAAGCTATTCTGACTTCATCTGTCACGAAATAAGTATCTTTACAGGGTACACTTAAATTCTTGTTATAAACTTTATTTCAACACTTAAACAAATACTTCTGACTAGTTTATATTATTGTTATATATATATATATATATATATATATATATATATATATATATATATAAGTATGAAATAAATATGAAATAAATATGAAATAAATACTTGTGAAAATAAAGTATGCAATGAAGGGAGTTTTTTCTACACACACACACACACACACACACATATTTCTAGATTATATTTCTATATTATGCCATTTATATATATGTGTATATATATTTATTCATTTATATATATATATATATATATATATATATATATATATATATATATATATATATATATATATATATATATATATATATATACACACACACACATATAAATAAATGGCAGCACTTTATTCCATATTTTATGGAGTTACAGACACTTCCCATTTGAATTCACGTGTCTGTTGTTGGGTTTTGCAGTATATATAAAACCATGTAAAAATAAAATATTTTGGAAGAAAAAAAATGAATTCAATTTAATACTTTTATCTTGCGTACACAGACCAGCCCTAAAAAGTCCATTGTTCAGCTGTATCATGTGTCAAAACTAATGCAGTTTAATGGAGTGGCTAAAGGACGTGGGTGTGGGGTCTTTTTTTTTAATGAAAAAAAATTCTCGTAAACATGGAGTGCCTCGAAAAATGGACTTGTTAATTTGCATGGCCATATATATATATATATATATATATATATATATATATATATATATATATAGATAGATAGATAGATAGATAGATAGATAGATAGATAGATAGATATCTGTATGTCAGTAAATGCTTCTTTCTGGGTTGTCGTTCAGAAATGTAATCATTTCATTTTTCCCTACAGGTTGAATTCCAAGTGGGAGTTTGTTGCAATATGGACTGTTTGTTATTATTATATAATAATATAAACTAGTCAGAATAACAGACTTCATCTGTCACGAAATAAGTATCTTTACAGGATACACTTAAATTCTTGTTATAAATTTTATTTAAACACTTATACAAATACTTCTGACTAGTTTATATTATTATTTTGTGCCACTAAAATATTATTTATAAAATACTAATAAATTGGCTTTCACATCCCTAATAGCAAGATGCTCCCTAGCGTTCCATCGGAATATCCATCCATCTCCCAGTGGCTAATGGACGTGATGTGTTTTTTTAAAGAAAAAAATTCTAGTGAACTCCAAAATGGTCTTGTTAATTTGCCTGACCATATATTTTTGTTATATATATCTGTATGCCAGTGGTTTTTTTTTTAAACTCTATTTATTTGCATAATGCTTAATCAAAACATACATTTTAGATAGTCCGAGCTGCATTTTCAAGACAAAGTGATATCCTAAGCATTACACCACAGAAGGCGTATCCCTCCAGACCTCAACCCAGCTTTGTATTACCTGTCAACGAATTGGTGATTGGTCGCCTGATGCCTCAGAATAGGTGGGCGTGTCTAATGTTTGGGCATAAATACAGAGGGTACATTCAAGGTACTTTACTCTTTTTTGGATAAGGATATATATTCTGTTCCTGCATTTGCTTAATTTTGCTTTGATACCGCTTTAAGAATGGCTCCAAACAGGTAAGACATTTTGTGTCATTTACTGTATTTGCTTGTGTTTATTTGTGTTTCCTTCACTGGACTTTCTCTGTACTCATGGTCTCGTTATTTTGAAGGTTTGCTGAACGCAACATTGTCCACTGCTTGCGGTGCAAGAAGCCGCAGAAACATCTCGCTGGCCACCTGGCTAGAGTGTGTATGAAAGACAGCACAGCAGAAGAAAGGCAAGCTGAGATCCAGAAGGCCAAGGTATCTTCCAGACGGTGGGTCTGGAGGAACAGGACCTGGGATTACCGCCAGCTTTGTTCTATCCTGCCCCACAGTCCGTGTGCTTCTTTACTGGCGGAAGAATTTCAGAGGCGTGGGTTCTTTATCACCAACATGCCGCAAGAGTCAGACACGGCCATTGACTCAGGTGATGCCACCTCCTCACAACAGGATTCGACTTCTGCTCAGAGGTAACTACAATAAGTAATAAAGTGTTCTGTATGACAATTTCTGTATTATTACTGATTCCTTCTGTATTATTACAAATGTTATCATTCACTACTACAACGCTGAGTACGGCCTTTTTAATTACACGTCTCTGTTTCTTTTCTGTGTTATCAAAATAGATATGATGACAGTGTTCGCACACCGACACAGTACCAGGCCATTTTGGCGGTAGCCAGGAACGACTTCCTGAAAATCTTTCGGAAGCTCGTCTCAAGCGCACAGGTCCTCTCAACAGAGCAGACCAGCTATCGCCGCTACTGCACGGCACTTTTGGTGTTACGTCACTTTCAGTGCCCGGCAGCTGTGCAAGGCCTGACAGTAAGTGCATCTATTTTAACGGTCTAAATGACATTTTTCTCTTAAAAATATGCTGTGGTGGTTATTTACAAATGTGTTCATTAACAAATTCTGCCTTTCCATTGTTTTTCAGGTGTCAGAGTGGGTCAACAGGAAGGAAGTTGACGACAGGGTGGTGATCGGCTTCGGCCGAAATGAAACGATGCAGCCAGCTGCCTGTTTTGCCTTGACAAAGGAGGAGGAAGCTGTAAGTTCTTCTGCTAGCCCATGATTTTAGTGGGGGTTTTGAAAGTGTATATAACTGTGTCTATACTGTACCTTACAGAAATTGTTCAGCCTGTGGTTCAGATCATCTGCATTTTATTCCTGAGACAACCGTAAAATTAAGTGCCTGCGTATTTCTCGTTCACACAGTGGTTGCAGGCATATTACTCGCACATCCGGCCAAGAGTGATCAGGAGTGACCTGAACTGTGACAGGTTCTTCCTTTCGTCAGCTGGCACTGCTTTGCTCACAGTTTCGAATGACCTCGGTGTGCTCCACAAAGCGTACGTACCTACACAATTCGACGTACTCGTGTGTGATTGTTCATTTTCTATACAGAAAATATCAGACCCGATCATACTACAATTAACATTTCATGTAACCTTTTCTTTCTGCAGTTATGAAAAAAGCTGGAGTATGGGAACACTCGAAAACTTTTTAAGAGCCACCAGTCGTCAGGCGAGAGGTGCTTTAGAGATAGCGGCGGCTAACCTGACGGACACGGAGAAGGAGGCCGTGTCCTCTTACCTGGCCTACAACACTGCTGTGGCAAAATTGCGCAGAGTACCTACGCCACAGACTGTAGTGGCCACGGCTACACTGCTGGACTCCTTGGCAGGGTAGGGTTCTTCCTCTTAAACAGACACGAAACATCACAATTGCATGTATTTGTTGTTCACCTAATTTCTAATATGTTAACACATACCTTCTTTCCTCTTACAGCACTGACACCGACCGGTTTTCCGGTCCATCGGGCACGAAGTCTTTGGACTTTGCAGACTTTTTAATGAAGTTTCCGGCATCGGCAGACAGCAAAGCACCCACCAAACTGGACAGGTTAAAGGCAGGGTTTCCGGGCGATCGTGTCTTCTACGACAAGTGGCGTGCCGCCCAAAAGGCCAAAAGAATGGAACGGCTGCTGAGTAAGTACCCTGTTCAATAAATACCACGTTGACTACCAAAATGAATTTAAAAAAATTTTGACAAGGGAGCAAATCTATGGTCTCCACCCACAAGCTCAAACTGAAGTTATTTTATTCTTCGTTCTAGAGGCCTTTACCCGAAAACCCCAAGAAAGCACGGTGAAATACGGGATTCTGAAGGAAGGGTGGAAGAACAACTGTCCAAAGCCAGCGGACGTTTTGGCGGCTTGGAAACCAGCCACCAAACTTGTCATTGAGACTGATGAGGACCTCCGCCGGAACGTGTCTCAGCAGACGTGGAAAGGCCTGGCGATCAAAGATTTTGGTGGAGAGAAAGGGCTAGGTAAAAAAAAAAATAAAAAAAAATTGTTATTTTTGTAATGAGGGGAGAAGTTATTATTACTTAGATTATGGTTTTGCTATTTGTAATTTACCTTACAACCTAACAGAAAAAATTAAAACAAAACACCGTTTTCTTCTTCTTTTCATCTGATGCATATTGTTTTGCTCTCTTTTGCAGGAGTTGTTGCAACCCAACCCTTTTCCAAGGGTGACATCGTGTGTGATTACCATGGGAAGGTAATCACTTATGCCCAGGGAAGAGTCATGATGCAGCTTCTACAGGATGAAGCAGGGTACCTGTTTTTCTTCAGGACCGGCCAGAGGCATCTCTGCATCGACGCCCAGACTTTTCCATGTGAATGCCACCCCTGTGCAGACACTGTGGGCAGAAGACTCAAGCATTCATCCGAGCAAGCCAACCTGTGTCCAGAACCTTTCGTTTTGAAGGTGAATGGACAGGACGTGGATGTCATCCTCTTCAGGGCCCTGCGGAACATCAGTGTGGACACTGAACTGAAGTTTGACTACGGGGTGAAAAGGAAGTCCTTCCGAGGAGAGGGCCAGGATCTGCAATGGCTTGATGAGTGATGTTGCTCATCTGCTGATGTGCTATGCTAGTCAAACGGGGTTCAGATCCCTATGTTGTAAATTATGTCAATATTTGAAAAGCCTAATTCTGTGTAGACAGAATTAGATTCTTAATTAGATTCTTATTACTTAGAATTTAATTTTTTCCATCCACTTTTTGCAAAATAAAAATGTGACTAGAGTATGTGTTTTGCCTTCACTTGTGCTCGTTTAGGGTGGCTATTAAGCAGACACAATCTTTTTGACACAATCTTTGGTAGTTTAATTCAAAATCAAATTTGAAATCCTTTGGGGAAAGCCTGGATCTTCTGTGCCAACAGCAGCAGCACAGGGCCATTAAGGAAGACAAAAGAGTGGGGGATGAGGGTGGGTGGGTAGGTGACAGAAGGACCTGTGTGAAACAAGACACAGACAGAATCTGTGTAGGTGAGGAGAGTAAACAACAAATTCTTCATCCTATTTCAACCAGAGCATTTATTCTCTGACGTCTTACCTTGTGCACACAGAGCATAGACTAGTGAATTCAGCCAGCCATGTGATATGTTGTAAATATTTGAATAGCCTAATTCTGTGTAGACTATTACAAAAATTTATATATATATATATATATATATATATATATATATATATATATATATATATATATATATATATATTTTTTTTTTTTTTTTTTTAAATCCACTTTTGCCAAATAAGACTGGTGTAATCACTGAGGTTTCACTCAGTTGTTATGTGACTGCCAGGGTGATTTCACATCTTTAAGCTGAAGTTGAGTTGAGTTTTTGATATACGTGTATAAGTAATACCCTATCATCCATCCATCCATCCATCTTCTACCGCTTACTCCTTCTTCAGGGTCGCGGGGGAACCTGGAGCCAATCCCAGGGGCATCGGGCACAAGGCGGGGTACACCCTGGACAGGGTCCCAGTGCATCGCAGGGCACAACTTTATGTCTAACAAGCTATAACAAGCTATAAATAACATGCTAACAAGATAACATGCTAAAAAGCTATAAATATCATATAAATATCAGGTTTTTTTTTTAACTGGGTCTTTTTTTTAAAGTGTCTAAAATGTTTGGGTTTTTTTTTTTTAAACCCATGGTCTTTCACACGAAGTTGTTGCAGCACCCTGACATTTGTGTGTGTGTGTGTGTGTGTGTGTGTGTGAAATATTTGGCCACCATAGGTATTTCATTTGTGAAAATTGTGCCCACAGGTAAGCAAACCCCTCTCTCACACAGTGATTATTGTGATGGATAATTTCAGTAATTACTGTGATGTTTGATTTCTCTGTAATCAAATATCAATTTACATTTATTTTATGTTCTCAGTAACTGAATATGACGGAGGACAGTGGACGGGGTACAGTTCTTACTCCAGTACAATTGTACAACAGTACAATTCAAGCGCAAGCATGACCAACCTTTTTGAAACTGAGAGCTACTTCATGGGTACTGAGTCATATGAAGGGCTACCAGTTTGATAAACTCTTCTGAAATAACAAATTTGCTCAGTTAGTTAGTTATATATATTATTATTAATGATAAATGATATTCATCTATGTGAAGACACTGATCACGTTAATGATTTCTCACAATATCAACAATGAATTAACAAGGTGGGAAACAGACAATATCGATATTCAACAATTTATTTCTATTAATCTCAGCAATTGTTTAAATTTTGAGATCACTTCTACATTTCATAGGAAAAATGTCCCATTGTCACTAGCTAAGATGTGCTCATGGTTTATTAGAGGTAGACCTTTTCAGTCCTTTAAAAATTCTGGTGTCCTTCTGTCTTTAAGTCAACCTGACCGCTGCGAACAGGAATAAGCCACCCAGTAAGGAGTCTGAGTTTGGACTTGCACTACGTATCCCTATCTAAGACACCGAGAGCAAGCCATCAGAATTCATCACCACCCGACATCCTGCAGGATCTCGCTCCGGACTGTGAGCTGAGTAACAGAATCAGGGTCATCAACCATGTATGTGCAGGTTGGTGGTAGATATTTTCAGTAAAAACTTCTGGTCTCCTTCTGTCTAGCTAATCAACAAAAATGTCACAACAAGTGACATCAACAACATTTTTAATGGGCAGCTGATGCATTTCATGGAAGGCACAGCTCGTCAAAGGGCTAGTAACAGACAGCTAATAAGTGATATGAGTGAAAGTCTACAAGGAATGACGCTACATCAGTAACAAACTTTGAGCACATCTTCACAGTGTAAACTTAAATTCCTGTTATGAATTGTATTTATACACTCATGCACATACACATTTTGTTTACAGAGGAGTATTTACACACATTTATACATGCATTTACACATTTATAACCAAAAGAAGTCTAACCCCATTTGCTATAAAAGACTTTCTTGTATAGGAAATAAACCAATATACACCAAACCACACCAATAATAAATAAACTGGGAGCACATCGTTACAGGGTAAACTTACATTCTTGTTCCAAAACTGATTTATACACTCATACAAATGCAATTTTTTTTTAAAGAGGAGTATTTTCACATTTACACCGGTATTCTAGTGACACATATTAGTGATATATCTAGTGACACATATCTAGTGAGCATATTAATATAAACTAGTCAGAAGCCAAGGCAAGTTTATTTACATTGAAAAACTCATTCATTAAAAAAAAGAAGATAAGTAATACGGGCCGTATTTATGCACATTCTACATATTTTTTTTTACACTAGTATTTACACGAATTTTCACATGTATTTACACATTCATACCCAAAGGAGGTTTAAACCCTTTCCTATAAAAGACCTTCTTTCAACACCATAATCAAACAAAAGTTCTTCATTTTCTTTAATGTTCTTTGTGGCCAGGAAAATAATAATTGCTTCCCCGTTTTGAAGAGTGTATGCTCTGGGCCTCATGTAACCCTTATTACGAGGTAGTAAGAATGTACATAGGTGTAGTAGTCTAAAGTAGTCTTAGAGGTTATCAGTAAAATGAATATGGACCAGAATCAGAAGATGCTAAATTGTTAAGAGCCTGAGAATTGAAGGTCAATAAAAAGAATACCACACCAGAATGACAATTTGCATAAAATGTATTAAACACACATGGGCTGGTACATACATATACAAAAAAAGTTATGGAAAAAAATAACAAACCAAAATAATAAAGTAGCACGTAAATAAATCCCTTTTTAAATTCCCTTGAGCTTAGTTCGTCCTCAGTTTCACTTGCCTTTGTTGACAAAAGTTCAGTCACCAACGTTGGGCCCTTTTTAGTTTGTGTTAGTGTTTGTCCTACCACCATGAAGATGAAGAAGATGATCCTGGCAATTCGTCTAAAGTCAGAGTCACAAACACGGTTGGCTCGCCACCCAGCCCCCCGGACTGGGAATCTATGAATCTCTGGGAGAACGCCTGGAACGTGGGGATCTGTATCATTCCGTGGAAAGGATCTCCGCACGATGTTTCCAACTCTTTACCAAAACCGGACCTATAAATAAGGCCAGATCATTTCTCTCAATTACCATTCAGTGAATAAATGGACTGCTACAGGCTATTATAAAATAAAATGAGATAATACTTCAGTTCACCTATAATGCAATGTCAAAATCTCTCTCTCGTTGTACAACAGCTCTTATGTTTCTTCTCAGGTATCAAAACTATATGAATTTCTCTCCAGTATCCAAAGTACAGTTACATCACAAACTACATCCTTCATAAAATGCATATTTCTAACTCAAGTTGTATGAAACCTTAGTAACGTTAACAGTATGAAGAATAAAACTGCATGGATTGCATGTGAACATCGATCAACTTGTATTACTTTAGATTAGAGGCATTAAGGTGTTAGCGTGCTTATTTATCCCCCTCTGCACCGGTAACAGTGGAAAGATTGCACTAAAAATTGTACCTCTTTAACCTCCAATAAACACAATTAAATCCATAACTTTTAACATCATTATTTAACAAACTAACCATTTAGCAACAGTAGGGAAAAGTAACATTTCTTTTTATAACCCACAAACAAAATCATTAGTTGTTTTCAAAGGCATTAATTAGCAGTAGTCCGCTAGCCTATTGTGGCTAATTACCATATTGGCATTTGAATACAGCAGGCTCACCTTTCCACCATTGGCACCTTTGCATTGCTTACCCATTAGATTCTATTAGCATAAAATGCTAGCGAACTCAGAGGCCTAGCGCCAGGTAAACAACTCACCATTTTAGCAGAATTCACTGCCTTTAGCTCCGTGACAACAGTGGATTCAGGCACAGCTCTCTTTTACTCTCTATATTACAACAAGATATGTCAGCATAAGCAATAATGAGTACAGAACTTGTTTAATTCACTCCATGTCCTTTTTTCGTCTTACCAAGTGAGTAACGCAGCCTCCTATGCTCAGGTGCAAGCGCCAAAAGAACGTGCAGAGACACTAACCTAGAGGTGTAACTGTAACAGAGCCTAGCTGGCAGCTGATTGGTCAGTTCACTGCCTCATAGAGTTCACCCATTTGTTCATGTACAAATCCATCAAAGATAACAAGAAAATCAAAGTTAACCCTTTTGTGACTTGGTTAGACAGCTAAATAGTGTTTCTCGTTATTAAGCCTGGGCTACACTCAGGTTGCAACGTTTCCTTGAGTGGTTGATTAACCGCCCAAAAGTCTGTCGGTCTGGATGGCACTCACAGCAAGGCGAATGTGCATCAATGCATATATCCTGTCCATTCATGTTTTCGAGAAAAAAAAAACGTGAACACCGTCCTCCGCACTCACAGTGCTGTGAGTGCTGTGTCCCTCTGAGGCTGTGACGACCTGCCCGTGGTAGTCACACACCACCTCACCAGCCAGAAATCTTCGGGTGGCAATGACGCCCTTGCCCTTCCCTCCATCTTCCGTCACAACAAGTCCTTTCCACCTCTGGGTCCTTGTGAGTCTCCGGATCTGTTTAGCATCCAATGCGCTGTCCACGGATCCATGGGGCTTCCATTCTTTGACGAACTGGGCTGCACTGGGTATGTTGCTCCTCCATCCCTGATCAGAGATCCACTTGCTGACCTTCTCCTCACTAGGTAGACGAGGGCCAAAGCGCGCTGTCAGGAAAACATGGAAAGATTTGGTTAGTTAAGACTATACTTCACAACTGTGAACATAGCACTATATTACTTGGTAAATATAAAGATTTTTACTTGGTAAATATCTTTTTAGATATAGTTTTAAAAAATACTTACAGTGAATATGTTGCTTGCGCAGTTTCATCTGGGCCTTCACCCATCGCTCGTACAGCTTCCGCTGAAAGCTAGGTGAGATGTCGGCGCGCAGAGCCTTATCTGGTTCTCCACCCTCCAGAGTCACCAGGTGCTGTTCTACAAGCCGGTTGTACGCTGCCTCAAAATCCATTTGCACGTCTGCCATCTCTGCCTTCTGCTGGGCAGCACTGCGAGCAATGCTACGGGCAGCGTGGCTGGATTCCCCTTCTGAGGGATCAGTGCTGAAAAAAAAGAAATAATATTTTAGAAGGAGATGAGCATGAGACTAGTGCGTATAATATAATTTGCTTACAAATTGTGGATTGTTTTAATTGTGTCTACAACTATAAAACATGTGTACCTCGACTGACCAGCCAGCAAATCCAGGAGCTGACTAGCCCTCACGACGTTGTCTGCCTGCTTCATGCGGTAATGTTTCTCTGCTTTAGCAGTCGAATGTGTCAGATAGTCAGCTACCAGAGACTTCTCTGTGTCAGTCAGACTCTTGGTGGCTGTCTCGAAGACCCGGCGTGCTCTCTGGCTGGTCACCCATGGTCTGATGCCATACCTAAAGTGCAAGTCGAAACCGTATATTAATTTGATGTTTATTTATTTATATACATATAAAACACATCTTCCCTCAGACCTCAGATGCCATACACAGTGTATGCGAAATGAATCATGATGGTCAGCTTACCTTATGTGCAGCCGTTGGAGGTCATTGGAGGGATTGTGTATTCTACCACTCGCGGATGAGATGAAGAATCTCTCTTCAGTCCCATCCATATCCTCCCTCTTCCGCTTCCTGATGCAGGACTGGAGTTGTGGCCGCACACACGTGTAGTACAGCTCAAACCACTGTTTTCAGAGGAAAAATAAAAAAAGTAATTACATTCATTCATAAATAACGTCAAGATAAATTAATGCATCCTGTTTCTGACAGGAAAATAATTTCCAACTTACAGTATCCTCCTCCTGGGAAAGGGCAAATGTGGCCACTTGTTGAGCATTCGTCTTGTGCTCCTTGACACCCACTACTGTGTACCCCGATGCAGTGGTCTTCTTGTTCAGCCACTCTGGAACCTACACAAAACAAGAATATCACGGCGATTAATGTCAGTAATGGCAAAAACATCAGACGATTCACTGTGAAATTTAGAAAAAATTTAGGAAAACAATAGTACTCACAGTCATGTGCGTCACCACATCCGGGCGTTGAAGGTGCTTCAGTATGACCAGTGCCTGGAGATAGTACATATAATCCAAGCACTCGTCGGTGGTCAACTGTTTCTCGGAGAGCATCTTCCGGGTGATGGCCAGGAAGTCTCCTTTGGCGGCCCTGAGCACAGCTGTGCAGTCATGCGTTGTCAGTTCTCCATCTGCTGTCAACCTCTCGTGCCTGTGAAAAAGATCAAACATATTAACACATCATAATATTATTTGTCACAGTGCTCACATACATTTGCTGTAATTCAGAAAAATGGGTGCAAAAATAAACCTGCCTTTTTTGGGTAATCTCCTTGCTGACCTTCTTACTGCAGCTCTTCTGCAGCAGTCCGAGGTAGCCTATGAACTCCCTACAGACGGTATGCAGGTCCTTGTCATCATGCCTCAGGTTGGTGTTGATGGTCTGGTATTTGAGGAATCTGTATAGAAAGTACAAGTAAAAATTATGAACATGTATTCAAGCACGATTAAATTTTGTGTGCACAAGTTTTAATACGAAAAAAACCCCCCACCAAATTCTACCAACCTTTTCAAATTTTTCATGTAGTTAAGTTGAGTTTGTTTCGATAGCCCCGCGTCAGTCAACGAAAAAAAAAACCCTCAGCAAAGCATGGTCGATGGAGTGCTTCTTGTAAAGCCCCTTCTCTGTCATCAGCTTTCTTGCTGGATTCTTCCACTGCACACCACCGTAACTGCAGTGAGGAAAAGATGTTTGGTTATAGAACTGAATATGTCTGACTCAATTAAGAAAAGTATGAGATTTAACTAGGCAGGAGAAATCGGGCGTGGGGATATCCTGGGAATATCCTTTTTTCTGATTTTTCCTGCCTAGCTAAAGCTCATTGCGATGCCTGCCCCGGTGGACGTTGAAGGTACTGCAGTGAATTTCTGATATTTTCACTCTGACATTTCGAGAACCCATGTTACACCCCTCTTCATCTCCATTCACTGGCTTCCTGTAGCTACCCGCATCAAGTTCAAGGCCTTGATGCTCACCTACGAGACCTTGTCAGGAACAGCACCCTCCTACCTGAACTCTCTCCTGAAGGCCTACGTTCCCTCTCGCAATCTGCGATCGATTATCGACAGACGTTTAGCAGTTCCAACTCAGCGTGGAGCAAGGTCCCTTTCCAGAACCTTCACACTAACTGTTCCTCAGTGGTGGAATGCACTTCCAATCTCAATCCGGACCGCAGAATCTCTCACCATCTTCAAAAAACAGCTAAAGACCCACCTCTTCTATGAACACCTAAGCAACTCATAAATAAATAAATAAATAAATAAATAAATAAATAAAAATGCACTTACACCTCTACTCTGCACTTTGCTTCTTCTGGAATTTAATTAATAGATCTTGTATGGTAGCACTTCTTGTATTGTTCTCTGCTTGATATATCGCTTTGCTTGTATCTTTCTCATTTGTAAGTCGCTTTGGAATGTAAATGTAAATGTAAATGTAATCATTTCATTTTTCCCTAAAGGTCAGGGTCCACCGTATCACGGGGAAGTCTTTTGTTCACCTCGATGGGCCGTTAACGAATGAGCTATCGAGCTATTCAGCTGATGGAGCTTAAATTCTAGGTGAGAATTTGTTACAATAAGCTATTCTGACTTCATCTGTCACGAAATAAGTATCTTTACAGGGTACACTTAAATTCTTGTTATAAACTTTATTTCAACACTTAAACAAATACTTCTGACTAGTTTATATTATTGTTATATATATATATATATATATATATATATATATATATATATATATATATAAGTATGAAATAAATATGAAATAAATATGAAATAAATACTTGTGAAAATAAAGTATGCAATGAAGGGAGTTTTTTCTACACACACACACACACACACACACATATTTCTAGATTATATTTCTATATTATGCCATTTATATATATGTGTATATATATTTATTCATTTATATATATATATATATATATATATATATATATATATATATATATATATATATATATATATATATATATATATACACACACACACATATAAATAAATGGCAGCACTTTATTCCATATTTTATGGAGTTACAGACACTTCCCATTTGAATTCACGTGTCTGTTGTTGGGTTTTGCAGTATATATAAAACCATGTAAAAATAAAATATTTTGGAAGAAAAAAAATGAATTCAATTTAATACTTTTATCTTGCGTACACAGACCAGCCCTAAAAAGTCCATTGTTCAGCTGTATCATGTGTCAAAACTAATGCAGTTTAATGGAGTGGCTAAAGGACGTGGGTGTGGGGTCTTTTTTTTTAATGAAAAAAAATTCTCGTAAACATGGAGTGCCTCGAAAAATGGACTTGTTAATTTGCATGGCCATATATATATATATATATATATATATATATATATATATATATATATATATATATATATAGATAGATAGATAGATAGATAGATAGATAGATAGATAGATAGATAGATATCTGTATGTCAGTAAATGCTTCTTTCTGGGTTGTCGTTCAGAAATGTAATCATTTCATTTTTCCCTACAGGTTGAATTCCAAGTGGGAGTTTGTTGCAATATGGACTGTTTGTTATTATTATATAATAATATAAACTAGTCAGAATAACAGACTTCATCTGTCACGAAATAAGTATCTTTACAGGATACACTTAAATTCTTGTTATAAATTTTATTTAAACACTTATACAAATACTTCTGACTAGTTTATATTATTATTTTGTGCCACTAAAATATTATTTATAAAATACTAATAAATTGGCTTTCACATCCCTAATAGCAAGATGCTCCCTAGCGTTCCATCGGAATATCCATCCATCTCCCAGTGGCTAATGGACGTGATGTGTTTTTTTAAAGAAAAAAATTCTAGTGAACTCCAAAATGGTCTTGTTAATTTGCCTGACCATATATTTTTGTTATATATATCTGTATGCCAGTGGTTTTTTTTTTAAACTCTATTTATTTGCATAATGCTTAATCAAAACATACATTTTAGATAGTCCGAGCTGCATTTTCAAGACAAAGTGATATCCTAAGCATTACACCACAGAAGGCGTATCCCTCCAGACCTCAACCCAGCTTTGTATTACCTGTCAACGAATTGGTGATTGGTCGCCTGATGCCTCAGAATAGGTGGGCGTGTCTAATGTTTGGGCATAAATACAGAGGGTACATTCAAGGTACTTTACTCTTTTTTGGATAAGGATATATATTCTGTTCCTGCATTTGCTTAATTTTGCTTTGATACCGCTTTAAGAATGGCTCCAAACAGGTAAGACATTTTGTGTCATTTACTGTATTTGCTTGTGTTTATTTGTGTTTCCTTCACTGGACTTTCTCTGTACTCATGGTCTCGTTATTTTGAAGGTTTGCTGAACGCAACATTGTCCACTGCTTGCGGTGCAAGAAGCCGCAGAAACATCTCGCTGGCCACCTGGCTAGAGTGTGTATGAAAGACAGCACAGCAGAAGAAAGGCAAGCTGAGATCCAGAAGGCCAAGGTATCTTCCAGACGGTGGGTCTGGAGGAACAGGACCTGGGATTACCGCCAGCTTTGTTCTATCCTGCCCCACAGTCCGTGTGCTTCTTTACTGGCGGAAGAATTTCAGAGGCGTGGGTTCTTTATCACCAACATGCCGCAAGAGTCAGACACGGCCATTGACTCAGGTGATGCCACCTCCTCACAACAGGATTCGACTTCTGCTCAGAGGTAACTACAATAAGTAATAAAGTGTTCTGTATGACAATTTCTGTATTATTACTGATTCCTTCTGTATTATTACAAATGTTATCATTCACTACTACAACGCTGAGTACGGCCTTTTTAATTACACGTCTCTGTTTCTTTTCTGTGTTATCAAAATAGATATGATGACAGTGTTCGCACACCGACACAGTACCAGGCCATTTTGGCGGTAGCCAGGAACGACTTCCTGAAAATCTTTCGGAAGCTCGTCTCAAGCGCACAGGTCCTCTCAACAGAGCAGACCAGCTATCGCCGCTACTGCACGGCACTTTTGGTGTTACGTCACTTTCAGTGCCCGGCAGCTGTGCAAGGCCTGACAGTAAGTGCATCTATTTTAACGGTCTAAATGACATTTTTCTCTTAAAAATATGCTGTGGTGGTTATTTACAAATGTGTTCATTAACAAATTCTGCCTTTCCATTGTTTTTCAGGTGTCAGAGTGGGTCAACAGGAAGGAAGTTGACGACAGGGTGGTGATCGGCTTCGGCCGAAATGAAACGATGCAGCCAGCTGCCTGTTTTGCCTTGACAAAGGAGGAGGAAGCTGTAAGTTCTTCTGCTAGCCCATGATTTTAGTGGGGGTTTTGAAAGTGTATATAACTGTGTCTATACTGTACCTTACAGAAATTGTTCAGCCTGTGGTTCAGATCATCTGCATTTTATTCCTGAGACAACCGTAAAATTAAGTGCCTGCGTATTTCTCGTTCACACAGTGGTTGCAGGCATATTACTCGCACATCCGGCCAAGAGTGATCAGGAGTGACCTGAACTGTGACAGGTTCTTCCTTTCGTCAGCTGGCACTGCTTTGCTCACAGTTTCGAATGACCTCGGTGTGCTCCACAAAGCGTACGTACCTACACAATTCGACGTACTCGTGTGTGATTGTTCATTTTCTATACAGAAAATATCAGACCCGATCATACTACAATTAACATTTCATGTAACCTTTTCTTTCTGCAGTTATGAAAAAAGCTGGAGTATGGGAACACTCGAAAACTTTTTAAGAGCCACCAGTCGTCAGGCGAGAGGTGCTTTAGAGATAGCGGCGGCTAACCTGACGGACACGGAGAAGGAGGCCGTGTCCTCTTACCTGGCCTACAACACTGCTGTGGCAAAATTGCGCAGAGTACCTACGCCACAGACTGTAGTGGCCACGG
This sequence comes from Ictalurus punctatus, assembly GCF_001660625.3. Classification (NCBI taxonomy): domain Eukaryota; kingdom Metazoa; phylum Chordata; class Actinopteri; order Siluriformes; family Ictaluridae; genus Ictalurus; species Ictalurus punctatus. Next base: position 288,308 of record NC_030439.2, on the reverse strand, counting down.
CTACACTGCTGGACTCCTTGGCAGGGTAGGGTTCTTCCTCTTAAACAGACACGAAACATCACAATTGCATGTATTTGTTGTTCACCTAATTTCTAATATGTTAACACATACCTTCTTTCCTCTTACAGCACTGACACCGACCGGTTTTCCGGTCCATCGGGCACGAAGTCTTTGGACTTTGCAGACTTTTTAATGAAGTTTCCGGCATCGGCAGACAGCAAAGCACCCACCAAACTGGACAGGTTAAAGGCAGGGTTTCCGGGCGATCGTGTCTTCTACGACAAGTGGCGTGCCGCCCAAAAGGCCAAAAGAATGGAACGGCTGCTGAGTAAGTACCCTGTTCAATAAATACCACGTTGACTACCAAAATGAATTTAAAAAAATTTTGACAAGGGAGCAAATCTATGGTCTCCACCCACAAGCTCAAACTGAAGTTATTTTATTCTTCGTTCTAGAGGCCTTTACCCGAAAACCCCAAGAAAGCACGGTGAAATACGGGATTCTGAAGGAAGGGTGGAAGAACAACTGTCCAAAGCCAGCGGACGTTTTGGCGGCTTGGAAACCAGCCACCAAACTTGTCATTGAGACTGATGAGGACCTCCGCCGGAACGTGTCTCAGCAGACGTGGAAAGGCCTGGCGATCAAAGATTTTGGTGGAGAGAAAGGGCTAGGTAAAAAAAAAAATAAAAAAAAATTGTTATTTTTGTAATGAGGGGAGAAGTTATTATTACTTAGATTATGGTTTTGCTATTTGTAATTTACCTTACAACCTAACAGAAAAAATTAAAACAAAACACCGTTTTCTTCTTCTTTTCATCTGATGCATATTGTTTTGCTCTCTTTTGCAGGAGTTGTTGCAACCCAACCCTTTTCCAAGGGTGACATCGTGTGTGATTACCATGGGAAGGTAATCACTTATGCCCAGGGAAGAGTCATGATGCAGCTTCTACAGGATGAAGCAGGGTACCTGTTTTTCTTCAGGACCGGCCAGAGGCATCTCTGCATCGACGCCCAGACTTTTCCATGTGAATGCCACCCCTGTGCAGACACTGTGGGCAGAAGACTCAAGCATTCATCCGAGCAAGCCAACCTGTGTCCAGAACCTTTCGTTTTGAAGGTGAATGGACAGGACGTGGATGTCATCCTCTTCAGGGCCCTGCGGAACATCAGTGTGGACACTGAACTGAAGTTTGACTACGGGGTGAAAAGGAAGTCCTTCCGAGGAGAGGGCCAGGATCTGCAATGGCTTGATGAGTGATGTTGCTCATCTGCTGATGTGCTATGCTAGTCAAACGGGGTTCAGATCCCTATGTTGTAAATTATGTCAATATTTGAAAAGCCTAATTCTGTGTAGACAGAATTAGATTCTTAATTAGATTCTTATTACTTAGAATTTAATTTTTTCCATCCACTTTTTGCAAAATAAAAATGTGACTAGAGTATGTGTTTTGCCTTCACTTGTGCTCGTTTAGGGTGGCTATTAAGCAGACACAATCTTTTTGACACAATCTTTGGTAGTTTAATTCAAAATCAAATTTGAAATCCTTTGGGGAAAGCCTGGATCTTCTGTGCCAACAGCAGCAGCACAGGGCCATTAAGGAAGACAAAAGAGTGGGGGATGAGGGTGGGTGGGTAGGTGACAGAAGGACCTGTGTGAAACAAGACACAGACAGAATCTGTGTAGGTGAGGAGAGTAAACAACAAATTCTTCATCCTATTTCAACCAGAGCATTTATTCTCTGACGTCTTACCTTGTGCACACAGAGCATAGACTAGTGAATTCAGCCAGCCATGTGATATGTTGTAAATATTTGAATAGCCTAATTCTGTGTAGACTATTACAAAAATTTATATATATATATATATATATATATATATATATATATATATATATATATATATATATAATTTTTTTTTTTTTTTTTAAATCCACTTTTGCCAAATAAGACTGGTGTAATCACTGAGGTTTCACTCAGTTGTTATGTGACTGCCAGGGTGATTTCACATCTTTAAGCTGAAGTTGAGTTGAGTTTTTGATATACGTGTATAAGTAATACCCTATCATCCATCCATCCATCCATCTTCTACCGCTTACTCCTTCTTCAGGGTCGCGGGGGAACCTGGAGCCAATCCCAGGGGCATCGGGCACAAGGCGGGGTACACCCTGGACAGGGTCCCAGTGCATCGCAGGGCACAACTTTATGTCTAACAAGCTATAACAAGCTATAAATAACATGCTAACAAGATAACATGCTAAAAAGCTATAAATATCATATAAATATCAGGTTTTTTTTTTAACTGGGTCTTTTTTTTAAAGTGTCTAAAATGTTTGGGTTTTTTTTTTTTAAACCCATGGTCTTTCACACGAAGTTGTTGCAGCACCCTGACATTTGTGTGTGTGTGTGTGTGTGTGTGTGTGTGAAATATTTGGCCACCATAGGTATTTCATTTGTGAAAATTGTGCCCACAGGTAAGCAAACCCCTCTCTCACACAGTGATTATTGTGATGGATAATTTCAGTAATTACTGTGATGTTTGATTTCTCTGTAATCAAATATCAATTTACATTTATTTTATGTTCTCAGTAACTGAATATGACGGAGGACAGTGGACGGGGTACAGTTCTTACTCCAGTACAATTGTACAACAGTACAATTCAAGCGCAAGCATGACCAACCTTTTTGAAACTGAGAGCTACTTCATGGGTACTGAGTCATATGAAGGGCTACCAGTTTGATAAACTCTTCTGAAATAACAAATTTGCTCAGTTAGTTAGTTATATATATTATTATTAATGATAAATGATATTCATCTATGTGAAGACACTGATCACGTTAATGATTTCTCACAATATCAACAATGAATTAACAAGGTGGGAAACAGACAATATCGATATTCAACAATTTATTTCTATTAATCTCAGCAATTGTTTAAATTTTGAGATCACTTCTACATTTCATAGGAAAAATGTCCCATTGTCACTAGCTAAGATGTGCTCATGGTTTATTAGAGGTAGACCTTTTCAGTCCTTTAAAAATTCTGGTGTCCTTCTGTCTTTAAGTCAACCTGACCGCTGCGAACAGGAATAAGCCACCCAGTAAGGAGTCTGAGTTTGGACTTGCACTACGTATCCCTATCTAAGACACCGAGAGCAAGCCATCAGAATTCATCACCACCCGACATCCTGCAGGATCTCGCTCCGGACTGTGAGCTGAGTAACAGAATCAGGGTCATCAACCATGTATGTGCAGGTTGGTGGTAGATATTTTCAGTAAAAACTTCTGGTCTCCTTCTGTCTAGCTAATCAACAAAAATGTCACAACAAGTGACATCAACAACATTTTTAATGGGCAGCTGATGCATTTCATGGAAGGCACAGCTCGTCAAAGGGCTAGTAACAGACAGCTAATAAGTGATATGAGTGAAAGTCTACAAGGAATGACGCTACATCAGTAACAAACTTTGAGCACATCTTCACAGTGTAAACTTAAATTCCTGTTATGAATTGTATTTATACACTCATGCACATACACATTTTGTTTACAGAGGAGTATTTACACACATTTATACATGCATTTACACATTTATAACCAAAAGAAGTCTAACCCCATTTGCTATAAAAGACTTTCTTGTATAGGAAATAAACCAATATACACCAAACCACACCAATAATAAATAAACTGGGAGCACATCGTTACAGGGTAAACTTACATTCTTGTTCCAAAACTGATTTATACACTCATACAAATGCAATTTTTTTTTAAAGAGGAGTATTTTCACATTTACACCGGTATTCTAGTGACACATATTAGTGATATATCTAGTGACACATATCTAGTGAGCATATTAATATAAACTAGTCAGAAGCCAAGGCAAGTTTATTTACATTGAAAAACTCATTCATTAAAAAAAAGAAGATAAGTAATACGGGCCGTATTTATGCACATTCTACATATTTTTTTTTACACTAGTATTTACACGAATTTTCACATGTATTTACACATTCATACCCAAAGGAGGTTTAAACCCTTTCCTATAAAAGACCTTCTTTCAACACCATAATCAAACAAAAGTTCTTCATTTTCTTTAATGTTCTTTGTGGCCAGGAAAATAATAATTGCTTCCCCGTTTTGAAGAGTGTATGCTCTGGGCCTCATGTAACCCTTATTACGAGGTAGTAAGAATGTACATAGGTGTAGTAGTCTAAAGTAGTCTTAGAGGTTATCAGTAAAATGAATATGGACCAGAATCAGAAGATGCTAAATTGTTAAGAGCCTGAGAATTGAAGGTCAATAAAAAGAATACCACACCAGAATGACAATTTGCATAAAATGTATTAAACACACATGGGCTGGTACATACATATACAAAAAAAGTTATGGAAAAAAATAACAAACCAAAATAATAAAGTAGCACGTAAATAAATCCCTTTTTAAATTCCCTTGAGCTTAGTTCGTCCTCAGTTTCACTTGCCTTTGTTGACAAAAGTTCAGTCACCAACGTTGGGCCCTTTTTAGTTTGTGTTAGTGTTTGTCCTACCACCATGAAGATGAAGAAGATGATCCTGGCAATTCGTCTAAAGTCAGAGTCACAAACACGGTTGGCTCGCCACCCAGCCCCCCGGACTGGGAATCTATGAATCTCTGGGAGAACGCCTGGAACGTGGGGATCTGTATCATTCCGTGGAAAGGATCTCCGCACGATGTTTCCAACTCTTTACCAAAACCGGACCTATAAATAAGGCCAGATCATTTCTCTCAATTACCATTCAGTGAATAAATGGACTGCTACAGGCTATTATAAAATAAAATGAGATAATACTTCAGTTCACCTATAATGCAATGTCAAAATCTCTCTCTCGTTGTACAACAGCTCTTATGTTTCTTCTCAGGTATCAAAACTATATGAATTTCTCTCCAGTATCCAAAGTACAGTTACATCACAAACTACATCCTTCATAAAATGCATATTTCTAACTCAAGTTGTATGAAACCTTAGTAACGTTAACAGTATGAAGAATAAAACTGCATGGATTGCATGTGAACATCGATCAACTTGTATTACTTTAGATTAGAGGCATTAAGGTGTTAGCGTGCTTATTTATCCCCCTCTGCACCGGTAACAGTGGAAAGATTGCACTAAAAATTGTACCTCTTTAACCTCCAATAAACACAATTAAATCCATAACTTTTAACATCATTATTTAACAAACTAACCATTTAGCAACAGTAGGGAAAAGTAACATTTCTTTTTATAACCCACAAACAAAATCATTAGTTGTTTTCAAAGGCATTAATTAGCAGTAGTCCGCTAGCCTATTGTGGCTAATTACCATATTGGCATTTGAATACAGCAGGCTCACCTTTCCACCATTGGCACCTTTGCATTGCTTACCCATTAGATTCTATTAGCATAAAATGCTAGCGAACTCAGAGGCCTAGCGCCAGGTAAACAACTCACCATTTTAGCAGAATTCACTGCCTTTAGCTCCGTGACAACAGTGGATTCAGGCACAGCTCTCTTTTACTCTCTATATTACAACAAGATATGTCAGCATAAGCAATAATGAGTACAGAACTTGTTTAATTCACTCCATGTCCTTTTTTCGTCTTACCAAGTGAGTAACGCAGCCTCCTATGCTCAGGTGCAAGCGCCAAAAGAACGTGCAGAGACACTAACCTAGAGGTGTAACTGTAACAGAGCCTAGCTGGCAGCTGATTGGTCAGTTCACTGCCTCATAGAGTTCACCCATTTGTTCATGTACAAATCCATCAAAGATAACAAGAAAATCAAAGTTAACCCTTTTGTGACTTGGTTAGACAGCTAAATAGTGTTTCTCGTTATTAAGCCTGGGCTACACTCAGGTTGCAACGTTTCCTTGAGTGGTTGATTAACCGCCCAAAAGTCTGTCGGTCTGGATGGCACTCACAGCAAGGCGAATGTGCATCAATGCATATATCCTGTCCATTCATGTTTTCGAGAAAAAAAAAACGTGAACACCGTCCTCCGCACTCACAGTGCTGTGAGTGCTGTGTCCCTCTGAGGCTGTGACGACCTGCCCGTGGTAGTCACACACCACCTCACCAGCCAGAAATCTTCGGGTGGCAATGACGCCCTTGCCCTTCCCTCCATCTTCCGTCACAACAAGTCCTTTCCACCTCTGGGTCCTTGTGAGTCTCCGGATCTGTTTAGCATCCAATGCGCTGTCCACGGATCCATGGGGCTTCCATTCTTTGACGAACTGGGCTGCACTGGGTATGTTGCTCCTCCATCCCTGATCAGAGATCCACTTGCTGACCTTCTCCTCACTAGGTAGACGAGGGCCAAAGCGCGCTGTCAGGAAAACATGGAAAGATTTGGTTAGTTAAGACTATACTTCACAACTGTGAACATAGCACTATATTACTTGGTAAATATAAAGATTTTTACTTGGTAAATATCTTTTTAGATATAGTTTTAAAAAATACTTACAGTGAATATGTTGCTTGCGCAGTTTCATCTGGGCCTTCACCCATCGCTCGTACAGCTTCCGCTGAAAGCTAGGTGAGATGTCGGCGCGCAGAGCCTTATCTGGTTCTCCACCCTCCAGAGTCACCAGGTGCTGTTCTACAAGCCGGTTGTACGCTGCCTCAAAATCCATTTGCACGTCTGCCATCTCTGCCTTCTGCTGGGCAGCACTGCGAGCAATGCTACGGGCAGCGTGGCTGGATTCCCCTTCTGAGGGATCAGTGCTGAAAAAAAAGAAATAATATTTTAGAAGGAGATGAGCATGAGACTAGTGCGTATAATATAATTTGCTTACAAATTGTGGATTGTTTTAATTGTGTCTACAACTATAAAACATGTGTACCTCGACTGACCAGCCAGCAAATCCAGGAGCTGACTAGCCCTCACGACGTTGTCTGCCTGCTTCATGCGGTAATGTTTCTCTGCTTTAGCAGTCGAATGTGTCAGATAGTCAGCTACCAGAGACTTCTCTGTGTCAGTCAGACTCTTGGTGGCTGTCTCGAAGACCCGGCGTGCTCTCTGGCTGGTCACCCATGGTCTGATGCCATACCTAAAGTGCAAGTCGAAACCGTATATTAATTTGATGTTTATTTATTTATATACATATAAAACACATCTTCCCTCAGACCTCAGATGCCATACACAGTGTATGCGAAATGAATCATGATGGTCAGCTTACCTTATGTGCAGCCGTTGGAGGTCATTGGAGGGATTGTGTATTCTTCCACTCGCGGATGAGATGAAGAATCTCTCTTCAGTCCCATCTATATCTTCCCTCTTCCGCTTCCTGATGCAGGACTGGAGTTGTGGCCTCACACAAGTGTAGTACAGCTCAAACCACTGTTTGCAGTGGAAAAATAAAAAAGTAATTACATTCATTCATTAATAACATTAAGATAAATTAATGCATCCTGTTTCTGACAGGAAAATAATTTCCAACTTACAGTATCCTCCTCCTGGGAAAGGGCAAATGTGGCCACTTGTTGAGCACTCGTCTTGTGCTCCTTGACACCCACTACTGTGTACCCCGATGCAGTGGTCCTCTTGTTCAGCCACTCTGGAACCTACACAAAACAAGAATATCACGGCGGTTAATGTCGGTAATGGCAAAAACATCAGACGATTCACTGTGAAATTTAGAAAAAATTTAGGAAAACAATAGTACTCACAGTCATGTGCGTCACCACGCCCAGGCGATGGAGGTGCTTCAGTATGACCAGTGCCTGGAGATAGTACATATAATCCAAGCACTCGTCGGTGGTCAACTGTTTCTCTGAGAGCATCTTCCGGGTGATGGCCAGGAAGTCTCCTTTGGCGGCCCTGAGCACAGCTGTGCAGTCATGCGTTGTCAGTTCTCCATCTGCTGTCAACCTCTCGTGCCTGTGAAAAAGATCAAACATATTAACACATCATAATATTATTTGTCACAGTGCTCACATACATTTGCTGTAATTCAGAAAAATGGGTGCAAAAATAAACCTGCCTTTTTTGGGTAATCTCCTTGCTGACCTTCTTACTGCAGCTCTTCTGCAGCAGTCCGAGGTAGCCTATGAACTCCCTACAGACGGTATGCAGGTCCTTGTCATCATGCCTCAGGTTGGTGTTGATGGTCTGGTATTTGAGGAATCTGTATAGAAAGTACAAGTAAAAATTATGAACATGTATTCAAGCACGATTAAATTTTGTGTGCACAAGTTTTAATACGAAAAAAACCCCCCACCAAATTCTACCAACCTTTTCAAATTTTTCATGTAGTTAAGTTGAGTTTGTTTCGATAGCCCCGCGTCAGTCAACGAAAAAAAAAACCCTCAGCAAAGCATGGTCGATGGAGTGCTTCTTGTAAAGCCCCTTCTCTGTCATCAGCTTTCTTGCTGGATTCTTCCACTGCACACCACCGTAACTGCAGTGAGGAAAAGATGTTTGGTTATAGAACTGAATATGTCTGACTCAATTAAGAAAAGTATGAGATTTAACTAGGCAGGAGAAATCGGGCGTGGGGATATCCTGGGAATATCCTTTTTTCTGATTTTTCCTGCCTAGCTAAAGCTCATTGCGATGCCTGCCCCGGTGGACGTTGAAGGTACTGCAGTGAATTTCTGATATTTTCACTCTGACATTTCGAGAACCCATGTTACACCCCTCTTCATCTCCATTCACTGGCTTCCTGTAGCTACCCGCATCAAGTTCAAGGCCTTGATGCTCACCTACGAGACCTTGTCAGGAACAGCACCCTCCTACCTGAACTCTCTCCTGAAGGCCTACGTTCCCTCTCGCAATCTGCGATCGATTATCGACAGACGTTTAGCAGTTCCAACTCAGCGTGGAGCAAGGTCCCTTTCCAGAACCTTCACACTAACTGTTCCTCAGTGGTGGAATGCACTTCCAATCTCAATCCGGACCGCAGAATCTCTCACCATCTTCAAAAAACAGCTAAAGACCCACCTCTTCTATGAACACCTAAGCAACTCATAAATAAATAAATAAATAAATAAATAAATAAATAAATAAATAAATAATAATGCACTTACACCTCTACTCTGCACTTTGCTTCTTCTGGAATTTAATTAATAGATCTTGTATGGTAGCACTTCTTGTATTGTTCTCTGCTTGATATATCGCTTTGCTTGTATCTTTCTCATTTGTAAGTCGCTTTGGAATGTAAATGTAAATGTAAATGTAATCATTTCATTTTTCCCTAAAGGTCAGGGTCCACCGTTTCACGGGGAAGTCTTTTGTTCACCTCGATGGGCCGTTAACGAATGAGCTATCGAGCTATTCAGCTGATGGAGCTTAAATTCTAGGTGAGAATTTGTTACAATGAGCTATTCTGACTTCATCTGTCACGAAATAAGTATCTTTACAGGGTACACTTGAATTCTTGTTATAAACTTTATTTCAACACTTATACAAATACTTCTGACTTGTTTATATTATTATGTTATATATATATATATATATATATATATATATATATATATATATATGAAATAAATATGAAATATGAAATAAATACTTGTGAAAATAAAGTATGCAATGAAGGGAGTTTTTTCTACACACACACACACACACACACACACACACACACATATTTCTAGATTATATTTCTATATTATGCCATTTATATATATGTATATATATATATATATATATATATATATATATATATATATATATATATATATATAAATATATGGCAAAACTTTATTCCATATTTTATGGAGTTACAGACACTTCCCATTTGAATTCACGAGTCTGTTGTTGGGTTTTGCAGTATATACATAACCATGTAAAAATAAAACATTTTGGAAGAAAAAAAATGAATTCAATTTAATACTTTTATCTTGCGTACACAGACCAGCCCTAAAAAGTCCATTGTTCAGCTGTATCATGTGTCAAAACTAATGCAGTTTAATGGAGTGGCTAAAGGACGTGGGGTCTTTTTTTTTTAAATGAAAAAAAATTCTCGTAAACATGGAGTGCCTCGAAAAATGGACTTGTTAATTTGCATGGCCATATATATATATATATATATATATATATATATATATATATATATATATATATATATATATATATATATATATATATATATATCTGTATGTCAGTAAATGCTTCTTTCTGGGTTGTCGTTCAGAAATGTAATCATTTCATTTTTCCCTACAGGTTGAGTTCCAAGTGAGAATTTGTTGCAATATGGACTGTTTGTTATTATTATATAATAATATGAACTAGTCAGAATAACAGACTTCATCTGTCACGAAATAAGTATCTTTACAGGATACACTTAAATTCTTGTTATAAATTTTATTTAAACACTTATACAAATACTTCTGACTAGTTTATATTATTATTTTGTGCCACTAAAATATTATTTATAAAATACTAATAAATTGGCTTTCACATCCCTAATAGCAAGATGCTCCCTAGCGTTCCATCGGAATATCCATCCATCTCCCAGTGGCTAATGGACGTGATGTGTTTTTTTAAAGAAAAAAATTCTAGTGAACTCCAAAATGGTCTTGTTAATTTGCCTGACCATATATTTTTGTTATGTATATCTGTATGCCAGTGTTTTTTTTTTTTTTTTTAAAACTCTATTTATTTGCATAATGCTTAATCAAAACATACATTTTAGATAGTCCGAGCTGCATTTTCAAGACAAAGTGATATGCCAAGCATTACACCACAGAAGGCGTATCCCTCCAGACCTCAACCCAGCTTTGTATTACCTGTCAACGAATTGGTGATTGGTCGCCTGATGCCTCAGAATAGGTGGGCGTGTCTAATGTTTGGGCATAAATACAGAGGGTACATTCAAGGTACTTTACTCTTTTTTGGATAAGGATATATATTCTGTTCCTGCATTTGCTTAATTTTGCTTTGATACCGCTTTAAGAATGGCTCCAAACAGGTAAGACATTTTGTGTCATTTACTGTATTTGCTTGTGTTTATTTGTGTTTCCTTCACTGGACTTTCTCTGTACTCATGGTCTCGTTATTTTGAAGGTTTGCTGAACGCAACATTGTCCACTGCTTGCGGTGCAAGAAGCCGCAGAAACATCTCTCTGGCCACCTGGCTAGAGTGTGTATGAAAGACAGCACAGCAGAAGAAAGGCAAGCTGAGATCCAGAAGGCCAAGGTATCTTCCAGACGGTGGGTCTGGAGGAACAGGACCTGGGATTACCGCCAGCTTTGTTCTATCCTGCCCCACAGTCCGTGTGCTTCTTTACTGACGGAAGAATTTCAGAGGCGTGGGTTCTTTATCACCAACATGCCGCAAGAGTCAGACACGGCCATTGACTCAGGTGATGCCACCTCCTCACAACAGGATTCGACTTCTGCTCAGAGGTAACTACAATAAGTAATAAAGTGTTCTGTATGACAATTTCTGTATTATTACTGATTCCTTCTGTATTATTACAAATGTTATCATTCACTACTACAACGCTGAGTACGGCCTTTTTAATTACACGTCTCTGTTTCTTTTCTGTGTTATCAAAATAGATATGATGAAAGTGTTCGCACACCGACACAGTACCAGGCCATTTTGGCGGTAGCCAGGAACGACTTCCTGAAAATCTTTCGGAAGCTCGTCTCAAGCGCACAGGTCCTCTCAACAGAGGAGACCAGCTATCGCCGCTACTGCACGGCACTTTTGGTGTTACGTCACTTTCAGTGCCCGGCAGCTGTGCAAGGCCTGACAGTAAGTGTATCTATTTTAACGGTCTAAATGACATTTTTCTCTTAAAAATATGCTGTGGTGGTTATTTACAAATGTGTTCATTAACAAATTCTGCCTTTCCATTGTTTTTCAGGTGTCAGAGTGGGTCAACAGGAAGGAAGTTGACGACAGGGTGGTGATTGGCTTCGGCCGAAATGAAACGATGCAGCCAGCTGCCTGTTTTGCCTTGACAAAGGAGGAGGAAGCTGTAAGTTCTTCTGCTAGCCCATGATTTTAGTGGGGATTTTGGAAGTGTATATAATTGTGTCTATACTGTACCTTACAGAAATTGTTCAGCCTGTGGTTCAGATCATCTGCATTTTATTCCTGAGACAACCGTAAAATTAAGTGCCCGCGTATTTCTCATTCACACAGTGGTTGCAGGCATATTACTCGCACATCCGGCCAAGAGTGATCAGGAGTGACCTGAACTGTGACAGGTTCTTCCTTTCGTCAGCTGGCACTGCTTTGCTCACAGTTTCGAATGACCTCGGTGTGCTCCACAAAGCGTACGTACCTACACAATTCGACATACTCGTGTGTGATTGTTCACTTTCTATACAGAAAATATCAGACCCGATCATACTACAATTAACATTTCATGTAACCTTTTCTTTCTGCAGTTATGAAAAAAGCTGGAGTATGGGAACACTCGAAAACTTTTTAAGAGCCACCAGTCGTCAGGCGAGAGGTGCTTTAGAGATAGCGGCGGCTAACCTGACGGACACGGAGAAGGAGGCCGTGTCCTCTTACCTGGCCTACAACACTGCTGTGGCAAAACTGCGCAGAGTACCTACGCCACAGACTGTAGTGGCCACGGCTACACTGCTGGACTCCTTGGCAGGGTAGGGTTCTTCCTCTTAAACAGACACGAAACATCACAATTGCATGTATTTGTTGTTCACCTAATTTCTAATATGTTAACACATACCTTCTTTCCTCTTACAGCACTGACACCGACCGGTTTTCCGGTCCATCGGGCACGAAGTCTTTGGACTTTGCAGACTTTTTAATGAAGTTTCCGGCATCGGCAGACAGCAAAGCACCCACCAAACTGGACAGGTTAAAGGCAGGGTTTCCGGGCGATCGTGTCTTCTACGACAAGTGGCGTGCCGCCCAAAAGGCCAAAAGAATGGAACGGCTGCTGAGTAAGTACCCTGTTCAATAAATACCACGTTGACTACCAAAATGAATTTAAAAAAATTTTGACAAGGGAGCAAATCTATGGTCTCCACCCACAAGCTCAAACTGAAGTTATTTTATTCTTCGTTCTAGAGGCCTTTACCCGAAAACCCCAAGAAAGCACGGTGAAATACGGGATTCTGAAGGAAGGGTGGAAGAACAACTGTCCAAAGCCAGCGGACGTTTTGGCGGCTTGGAAACCAGCCACCAAACTTGTCATCGAGACTGAAGAGGATCTCCACCGGAACGTGTCTCAGCAGACGTTGAAAGGCCTGGCCATCAAAGATTTTGGTGGAGAGAAAGGGCTAGGTAAAAGGGCTAGGTAAAAAAAAAAGAAAAAGAAAAACTATTTTGTTATTTTTGTAATGAGGGGAGAAGTTATTATTACTTAAATTCTGGTTTTGCTATTTGAATTTACCTTACAACCTAACAGAAAAAATTAAAACAAAACACTGTTTGTAAACCTGTTGATTTCGTTCTTTTCATCTGATGCATACTGTTGCTCTCTTTTGCAGGAGTTGTTGCAACCCAACCCTTTTCCAAGGGTGACATCGTGTGTAATTACCATGGGAAGGTAATCACATATGCCCAGGGAAAAGTCATGATGCAGAATCTACAGGATGAAACAGGGTACCTGTTTTTCTTCAGGACCGGCCAGAGGCATCTCTGCATCGACGCCCAGACTTTTCCCTGTGAATGCCATCCCTGTGCAGACACTGTGGGCAGAAGACTGAACCATTCTTCCAAGCAAGCCAACCTGTGTCCAGAACCTTTCGTTTTGAAGGTGAATGTACAGGACGTGGATGTCATCCTCTTCAAGGCCCTGCGGGACATCAGTGTGGACACTGAACTGAAGTTTGACTATGGGGTGAAAAGGAAGTCCTTCCGAGGAGAGGGCCAGGATCTGCAATGGCTAGATGAGTGATTTTGCTCATCTGATGATGTGCTATGCTAGTCAAACGGGGTTCAGATCCCTATGTTGTAAATTATGTCAATATTTTAAAAGCCTAATTCTGTGTAGACTGTTACTAAGAATTTTTTTTCCATCCACTTTTTTGCAAAATAAAAATGTGACTAGAGTATGTGTTTTGTCTTCACTTGTGCTTGTTTAGGGTGGCTATTAAGCAGACACAATCTTTTTGACACAATCTTTGGTAGTTTAACTCAAATTTAAACTTGAAATCCTGTATCATGTAGACTTTGTATTTTTGTCTCACTTGTGCTAGTTTAGGGTGGCTATTAAGCAGACACAATCATTTTGACTTAATTTAATTCAAATTCAAACTTGAAATTCTGGGGGAAAGCAGGGCCATTAAGGAAGACAGAAGAGCATATTCCACCAGAGCATATTTTCATAGGTCAAGTACTTAAAGAATTAATAAACTTTTAATTATTGTGTGTGTGTGAAAACATTACATAATTGACAACTTTTTCAAACATGGTGCAACATTGTTCATGATTTGTTGAAATGGTTTGTCAGTGGCTAGTGACAATGGGACATTTTTCCTATGAAATGCTGTAGAAGTGATCATCTCAAAATTTTAACAAATGCTGAGATTAATATAAATAAATTGTTGAATATTGATATTGTCTGTTTCCCACCTGGTTAATTCATTCTTGATAATTATTGTGAGAAATCATTAACGTGATCAGTGTATTCACATAGATGAGTAACATTTATCATTAATAATAATATATATAACTAAAGGCAAACTGAGCAAATTTGTTATTTCAGAAGAGTTTATCAAACTAGTATCGCTTCGTATGACTCAGTACCCATGAAGTAGCTCTCAGTTTCAAAAAGGTTCGTGTTCTGCTAAATCATCACTGACTAGGAACTATATATTTGATTTCGTTTCCTGCATGTTCAGAATTTAGCGACGCACAACTACGTACTATTTAGGTTTTGGCTAGTTAATGTTTGTAAGTACAAATGTTTAAATTATTCAGTTTTACAGGTTTTTTCTGGTGGTAATTTGCCGAATTAATCCGCTAAATCTTCACTATATAAGTAGGAACTGATGTTTGATTATAGTTTCTTGATGTTTTGTAATGTTTGATTACCATTTACTGGACGTCCGTTATAGCGACGCACACCTAAATAAGATTAATTACTCAATCGTATTGTTCATATCTTGCTTCGGACTGGTCATCTGGTAATTTCAAACGTTTATATTGTTCAGTTTTACCGTTTATTTTTGTGATAATTTGCCGAATTAACCATCACTGGCTGCGATTTATATATATATATATATATATATATATATATATATTGTTAGAGGGGGGATTGTGAGAGTAAACAAAACATGCCAATGCTTTGAAGGATGTGAACTGGAACGGAGTAATGTTAGTCCATTGCGAATCTGTTTTTAGAGGATTTAAACCTAACATGGTGAACAAATCATATTATAGAATTCAGGCAATTTTACTGGGGTTATCTCACACAGTGTGGCAAGTAATAATCTGGAAAGACCTTTGTAATATCACAGTCTAAAACTGGATTTAAAGAGAAGTAAATGAATCACTTGAAAATGCATACATTTATTAAAAATTAATAAATTTCACTGATACACACATGTACATTTATAACCAAAGGAAGTCTAAACCCTTTCCTATAAAATAATTTCTTTGAACACCATAATAAAATAAAAAACCTAAATAAATAATAATAATAATAAAAATGTCAAAAAACATGTGGAGCAATCCTGAACATTTTTTTTTACTGTTAGGCATTAAAGTCAAAAAAAGCCTTAAGCTGCTATTGGGGACTGAAGGCCATACACCGTTTCGGGGGTAATTGTTCAGAATTCATTGATACGCTTCAAACCTAAAGGCCTGCAGACTGGAATGCCATTTTAAGGAAAATTGTGGAATTGCGTCTCTTTAAATCATAAGTACAGACGAACAGAGTAGTAGCTGATGTAAATGTTTAAAATTAACAGTCACTTTTTCCCCCCTCTATCTAGTTGAAGCGCAATGTGGTTTTTGCTGCTGCGCTACGAATCCGTGGAGCCCAAGGACCAGCGTTACTTCCAGCCGTGGCGGGATTACTTGGGTCTCGCGGACACGGTGCGTATGATGCGGGAAGCCTCTGTTCCCGAACCTCACCAGGTCCGGAAGTTCAGGTTTACGCCTGAGATTTCTCATCACCAGGGCCGTAATGCTGTAATGTTCCAGACTTTCCCCGAGCCTGAGATGTCCGTGGTCAGAGGCAGTCCGAAAACGCCGATGGGGCAACTGAAACGCGGCCGTACCAGGACCACAGGGTCTCCACCTCTACCTCCATCACCTCAAGGTTCTCACTCTGGGGAAATGTTCTGCGGTTTCTGCAAACATAACCGCGAGTCTGAAGAAGTGTTCAGGTCACACTGCCTGAGGGGAAGCGGCGGAGAAGTGGCGTGTCCTTACCTGCGCCGGTATGTGTGTCCGCTGTGCGGGGCGACGGGCGACCGCGCGCACACCATACGCCTCTGCCCGCTCGTGGACAGCACGTACACCTCCATTTACACCTCCAAGTGCACCTGGGCTGCCCGGAAATTACAGAAAATCTGAACGCCACTTTCACACTCGCTACCAAACTGTAGGTTATTTTTTATTGCTTTTATCTGAGTGTGTGTGGCTGTAGAAAGTTCAAAGTGCTAAAAAAAAAAAAAAAATTTAAAAACCTTGTTGCGCAAAAACAAGTTTTTCAGCATTATATTTTTAATGTCTGCATTATTGTACTTATAGTTATGGCTTAGAGCTGTTAGGCTTAGTTGTTTTTAGCTCTGGAATGACATGCCCTGGGTTTAGAGCTGTAACACCTGGAAAGGTGTGACTGTCAAGAGTTTTACTTTACTAACTTTGTGTGCACTTTATTTGTGTATGCACTTGTTTTGTGTGTTTATTTTCACTGGGGTTTTTGAAGCTGATTTCTCTAACAAGCTTGTGCTCAGACCTCTTTGGATCCTCACAGGTGCAACATGTTACAGGTGCAGGTTTTTCCAGGGCTTCATGATGGGACCGTGAATCTCTGACCTGATGCTATTTTTCTGGTCTATTTTATTGACAATTCTAAGAACTTCTGATGTGTGACCTTTTAAAATATTTTAGAGCATTTTGGATTTGAGTTAATATAGTTTATATGCATGTAACAAGCCTCGGTGCTGCATTTGTTTGTTTTTATATATTATATAAAACGTAAATGTTATACTGTCTTGGTACAAATGACATAGTCGATGCCTCTGAATCTTCTGCAATTTTGTAACAGTTTCCATTTCTAAAAAGATTTTTTTGTTGTTGTTTTAATTTTTTTGTCCACTCTTGTAAAATAAAAATGTGACCAGAGTGTGAATTTTTGTCTTCACTGACTTCAAGAGCTAGTTTAGGGTGGCTATTAAGCAGACACAATCTTTTTGACTTAATTTAATTCAAATTCAAACGTGAAATTCTGGGGGAAAGCCTGTATCTTCTGTGGCTGTGCCAACAACAGCAGGGCCATTAAGGAAGACAGAAGAGCATATTCCACCAGAGCATATTTTCATAGATCAACTATTTAAAGAATTAATAAAACTTTAATTATTATATTAAAGCTGAGAATTAGGCCTTTGCAGAGATGCCTAGAATGTTTATATGGGACCTTCTGGTGGTGAACAGGATATTATTTAGTGCAAGTTGAAGTTGACCTTTGAAGGCCCAAGACCAACCTTTGCCTGTCCCGGTGGATGTAGATGGTACTGCAGTGAATTTCTGAAATTTTCACCAGCTCTGGTGTAATGATTGAGGATTCCCTCATGCAAGCACACAGATAAGCCACATGTTTATATAATAACTTGTTTGATAATGGTGTGACTAAATAAATGTGTATCACATTAAATGTGAGAATAAATGTGACTCTGATCGTTTTGATCATTGCAATTGAATTGCATTTAATTTGATTTATTATTTCACCTTTTGAAGCAGTCAGCAAAAGACAGCCACTAAGGAGAACAATACATACACTATCATATATTTAAAATTGTTTTTTTATTTATTTCATTTTTATCATATTTCATTTATATTTTTCCCTCAAGTACTTTGGTGATGACGAGTATGAGAAAGACACAGATGAAGAGGAGGGGGATGGGCTGAATATTTAAATAAAATTGTTTTTCTTTAACTTTACCTCTGATCTTTGTGTATCTTTGAGCATGCAGTGTGACTGTGAGTCTTTGTGTTTGTGCCTTTACTACCATTACTACCACGACCAAATGTTACATACAACTCTGAGTATTATATACAAAGCCCGTTTGATATAATAAACAGTATTTAATTTGTGAACCTTTACTTTTACCGTTTATTTTTGTCTTAATTTGCGGAATTATTCCACTGAATCATCATTGTCTGACTAGGAAGTAATGTTTGATTCCCGTTCCTGCACGTTCCGTTATTAGCGACGCACACCGGGATAATTGGTATAGGTGTTCATATCTTGTTAGTATATTCCGGTCAGGACAATTGGTAAGTTCCCATGTTTATATTGTTCAGTTTTACCGTTTGTTTTGGTCGTTATTTGCCGAATTATTCTACTGAATCATCATTGACTGACTAGGAAGTAATGTTTGATTCCCGTTTCCTGCACGTTCGTATAGATCAGGGTCACCAACCTTTTTGAAACTGAGAGCTACTTCAGGGGTACTGAGTCATACGAAGCGATACCAGTTTGATAAACTCTTCTGAAATAACAAATTTGCTCAGTTTGCCTTTAGTTATATATATTATTATTAATGATAAATGATACTCATCTATGTGAAGACACTGATCACGTTAATGAGTTCTCACAATAATTATGAACAACGAATTAACAAGGTGGGAAACAGACAATATCGATATTCAACAATTTATATCTATTAATCTCAGAAATTGTTTAGGCAAACAGACCGAGAGCAAGCTATCAGAATTTATCACCACCCCACGACATCCTGCAGGATCTCGCTCCGGACTGAGCGAGCAACAGAATCACGGTCATCAACCACGTATGTGCAGGTTGGTGGTAGATATTTTCAGTGCTTTAAAAACTTCTGGTCTCCTTCTGTCTAGCTAGTCAACAAAAATGTCACAACAAGTGACATCAACAACATTTTTAATGGGCACCTGATGCATTTCATGGAGGCTCGTTAAATTCTTGTTATAAATTGTATTTATACACTCATGCACATACACATTTTTTTTTTTACAGAGGAGTATTTACACACATTTACACATCTAATCCCATTTGCTATAAAAGATTTTCTTGTATAGGAAATAAACCAATATACACCAAACCACACCAATAATAAATAAACTGGGAGCACATCGTTACAGGGTAAACTTACATTCTTGTTCCAAAACTGATTTATACACTCATACAAATGCAAATTTTATTTACAGATGAGTATTTACACATTTACACCGGTATTCTAGTGACACATATTAGTGATATATCTAGTGACATATCTAGTGAGCATATTAATATAAACTAGTCAGAAGGCAAGGCAAGTTTATTTACATTGAAAAACTCAATCATTAAAAAAAAGGAAGATAACAAGTAATACGGGCCGTATTTATGCACATTCTACATGTTTTTTTGTGTGGTTTTTTTTTTTTTACACTAGTATTTACACGAATTTAAATGTAAATGTAATCATTTCATTTTTCCCTACAGGTCAGGGTCCACTGTATGACAGGGCAGTCTTTTGTTCACCTCGATGGGCCGTTAACGAATGAGCTATCGAGCTATTCAGCTGATGGAGCTTAAATTCTAGGTGAGAATTTGTTACAGTAAGCTATTCTGACTTCATCTGTCACGAAATAAGTATCTTTACAGGGTACACTTGAATTCTTGTTATAAACTTTATTTCAACACTTATACAAATACTTCTGACTAGTTTATATTATTATGTTATATATATATATATATATATATATATATATATATATATATATATATATATATATATATATACATATATATATATATATATATATAAATGGCAACACTTTATTCCATATTTTATGGAGTTACAGAGACTTCCCATTTGAATTCACGTGTCTGTTGTTGGGTTTTGCAGTATATACATAACCATGTAAAAATAAAATATTTTAGAAAAAAAAAATTCATTCAATTTAATACTTTTATCTTCGGTACACAGACCAGCCCTAAAAAGTCAATTGTTCAGCTGTATCATGTGTCAAAACTAATGCAGTTTAATCAGTGGCTAAAGGACGTGGTGCCTTTTTTTTTTTAATGAAAAAAAATTCTCGTGAACATGGAGTGCCTCGAAAAATGGACTTGTTCATTTGCATGGCCATATATTTTGTTTTATATATATATATATATATATATATATATATATATATATATATATATATATATATATATATGGGTTGTCATTCAGAGAAATGTATATGTAATCATTTCATTTTTCCCTACAGGTTAAATTCCAAGTGAGTATTTGTTTCAATATGGACTGTTTGTTATTATTATATAATAATATAAACTAGTCAGAATAACAGACTTCATCTGTCACGAAATAAGTATCTTTTCAGGGTACACTTAAATTCTTGTTATAAATTGTATTTACACACTTATACCAATACTTCCGACTAGTTTATATTATTATTTTGTACCACTAAAGTATTATTTATGAAATACTATTAAATTTGCTTTCACATCCCTAATAGCAAGATGCTCCCTAGCATTCCATCGGAATATCCATCCATCTCCCAGGGGCTAAGGACATGATGTTTTTTTTTTAAAGAAAAAAATTCTAGTGAACTCCAAAATGGTCTTGTTAATTTGCCTGACTATATATCTTGTTATATATACCTGTATGCCAGTTTTTTGTTTTTTTTTTAACTCTATTTATTTGCATAATGCTTAATCAAAACATACATTTTAGATAGTCCGAGCTGCATTTTCAAGACAAAGTGATATCCTAAGCATTACACCACAGAAGGCGTATCCCTCCAGATCTCAACCCAGCTTCGTATTACCTGTCAACGAATTGGTGATTGGTCGCCTGATGCCTCAGAATAGGTGGGCGTGTCTAATGTTTGGGCATAAATACAGAGGGTACATTCAAGGTACTTTACTCTTTTTTGGATAAGGATATATATTCTGTTCCTGCATTTGCTTAATTTTGCTTTGATACCGCTTTAAGAATGGCTCCAAACAGGTAAGACATTTTGTGTCATTTACTGTATTTGCTTGTGTTTATTTGTGTTTCCTTCACTGGACTTTCTCTGTACTCATGGTCTCGTTATTTTTGAAGGTTTGCTGAACGCAACATTGTCCACTGCTTGCGGTGCAAGAAGCCGCAGAAACATCTCGCTGGCCACCTGGCTAGAGTGTATTTGAAAGACAGCACAGCAGAAGAAAGGCAAGCTGAGATCCAGAAGGCCAAGGTATCTTCCAGACGGTGGGTCTGGAGGAACAGGACCTGGGATTACCGCCAGCTTTGTTCTATCCTGCCCCACAGTCCGTGTGCTTCTTTACTGGCGGAAGAATTTCAGAGGTGTGGGTTCTTTATCACCAACATGCCGCAAGAGTCAGACATGGCCATTGACTCAGGTGATGCCACCTCCTCACAACAGGATTCGACTTCTGCTCAGAGATAACTACAATAAGTAATAAAGTGTTCTGTATGACAAATTCTGTATTATTACTGATTCCTTCTGTATTATTACAAATGTTATAATTCACTACTACAACGCTGAGTACGGCCTTTTTAATTACACGTCTCTGTTTCTTTTCTGTGTTCAAAATAGATATGATGACAGTGTTCGCACACCGACACAGTACCAGGCCATTTTGGCGGTAGCCAGGAACGACTTCCTGAAAATCTTTCGGAAGCTCGTCTCAAGCGCACAGGTCCTCTCAACAGAGCAGACCAGCTATCGCCGCTACTGCACGGCACTTTTGGTGTTACGTCACTTTCAGTGCCCGGCAGCTGTGCAAGGCCTGACAGTAAGTGCATCTATTTTAACGGTCTAAATGACATTTTTCTCTTAAAAATATGCTGTGGTGGTTATTTACAAATGTGTTCATTAACAAATTCTGCCTTTCCATTGTTTTTCAGGTGTCAGAGTGGGTCAACAGGAAGGAAGTTGACGACAGGGTGGTGATTGGCTTCGGCCGAAATGAAACGATGCAGCCAGCTGCCTGTTTTGCCTTGACAAAGGAGGAGGAAGCTGTAAGTTCTTCTGCTAGCCCATGATTTTAGTGGGGGTTTTGAAAGTGTATATAACTGTGTCTATACTGTACCTTACAGAAATTGTTCAGCCTGTGGTTCAGATCATCTGCATTTTATTCCTGAGACAACCGTAAAATTAAGTGCCTGCGTATTTCTCGTTCACACAGTGGTTGCAGGCATATTACTCGCACATCCGGCCAAGAGTGATCAGGAGTGACCTGAACTGTGACAGGTTCTTCCTTTCGTCAGCTGACACTGCTTTGCTCACAGTTTCGAATGACCTCGGTGTGCTCCACAAAGCGTACGTACCTACACAATTCGACATACTCGTGTGTGATTGTTCACTTTCTATACAGAAAATATCAGACCCGATCATACTACAATTAACATTTCATGTAACCTTTTCTTTCTGCAGTTATGTAAAAAGCTGGAGTGTGGGCACACTCGAAAACTTTCTAAGAGCCACCAGTCGTCAGGCGAGAGGTGCTTTAGAGACAGCGGCGGCTAACCTGACGGACACGGAGAAGGAGGCCGTGTCCTCTTACCTGGCCTACAACACTGCTGTGGCCAAACTGCACAGAGTACCTACGCCACAGACTGTAGTGGCCACGGCTACACTGCTGGACTCCTTGGCAGCGTAGGGTTCTTCATCTTAAACAGACACGAAACATCACATTTGCATGTATTTGTTGTTCACCTAATTTCGATTATGTTAACACATACCTTGTTCCTCTTACAGCTCTGACACCGACCGGTTTTCCGGTCCATCGGGCACAAAGTCTTTAGACTTTGCAGCCTTTTTAATGAGGTTTCCAGCATCGGCAGACAGCAAAGCACCCACCAAACTGGACAGGTTAAAGGCAGGGTTTCCGGGCGATCGTGTCTTCTACGACAAGTGGCGTGCCACCCAAAAGGCCAAAAGAATGGAACGGCTGCTGAGTAAGTACCCTGTTCAATAAATACCACGCTGACTACCAAAATGAATTAAAAAAATTTTGACAGGGGGGCAAATCTATGGTCTCCACCCACAAGCTCAAATCGTTTCTGTTGTGATTTGTTCCTTTCGATACCTGACGTGTGTGACTGAAGTGATTTTATTCTTCGTTCTAGAGGCCTTTACCCGAAAACCCCAAGAAAGCAGGGTGAAATATGGGATTCTGAAGGAAGGGTGGAAGAACAACTGTCCAAAGCCAGCGGATGTTTTGGCGGCCTGGAAACCAGCCACCCAATTTGTCATCGAGACTGATGAGGACCTCCGCCGGAACGTGTCTCAGCAGACGTGGAAAGGCCTGGCCATCAAAGATTTTGGTGGAGAGAAAGGGCTAGGTAAAAAAAAAAAAAAACTTTTTTATTATTTTTGTCATGCGGGGAGAAGTTATTATTACTTAAATTATGGTTTTGCTATTTGTAATTTACCTTACAACCTAACAGAAAAAATAAACACAAAACACTGTTTGTAAACCTGTTGATTTCGTTCTTTTCATCTGATGCATATTGTTTTGCTCTCTTTTGCAGCAGTTGTTGCAACCCAACCCTTTTCCAAGGGTGACATCGTGTGTAATTACCATGGGAAGGTAATCACATATGCCCAGGGAAAAGTCATGATGCAGAATCTGCAGGATGAAGCAGTGTACCTGTTTTTCTTCAGGACCGGCCAGAGGCCTCTCTGCATCGACGCGCAGACTTTTCCCTGTGAATGCCACCCCTGTGCAGACACTGTGGGCAGAAGACTGAACCATTCATCCAAGCAAGCCAACCTGTGTCCTGAACATTTCGTTTTGAAGGTGAATGGACAGGACGTGGATGTCGTCCTCTTCAGGGCCCTGCGGGACATCAGTGTGCACATTGATCTGAAGTTTGACTAAGGGGTGAAAAGGAAGTCCTTCCGAGGAGAGGACCAGGATCTGCAATGGCTAGATGAGTGATTTTGCTCATCTGATGATGTGCTATATTCTGCAGGAAAGTGACTTCTGTCTCAGTTCCTCAGAAGAGAATGACATGCCACCTCCTAAAGCCTAATTCAATGGCCAGCTATGTGATAATACTGTTTTAAATATTTGAAAAGCCTAATTCTGCGTAGACTATTACAATTATATTACAATATTTCAGAAGAGTGTATTTGACTTAATTTAATTCAAATTCAAACTTGAAATTCTGGGGGAAAGCCTGTATCTTCTGTGCCTGTGCCAACAACCGCAGGGAAGGAGGGGGAGGAGTGGGAGGAGGTAGCATGTCATCCTCTTCTGAGGAACTGAGACAGAAGTCACTTTCCTGTCGAATCACACTAAACTACATCTGCATACACTTTTTTTTTTTAAATATTAATGTATAACATTCAATGTGTCACGATTCCCCCTTGAAGCAGCGTGGTCGAAGCGCGAATGCGCGAGCACCTGCTTTTCCGCTGTTGACCGTAGGGACATCGGGACACGTGGGTTTTGTTTATGTCTGTCATGTCTCCTCCCTGTTCCGTCATTGGCTGGGAAGTCACGTGTGTCCGGATTACCCTCAGCTGTTAGCAGTTGCGAGGGTAATCATGTCCGCATATATACCGCACGCTTCCCAGCACACAACGCAGAAGATTAAGTTAGTAAGTAAGTAAATAATACGAAGTGAATGTTTAGCGTTAGTGTAATTCGTGTCATAGTCATGGTCATAGTCATAGTCAGTTCGTGCTGGATATCCGCTTCCAGTTAATCGTCTTAGTTCGTGTCTTGTTTTGTGTAACGACCTAGATTCCTGCCTAGCCCAGTGTATGCCTGTTTGCCAATCGCCTGACCTCTTGCATGTTTATGGATTACGTCTTGGATCACGTTTTGGATTTGTCTGCCTGTCTGTCGTCAAAATAAACACTGTTCACTGCTTCCGGACCCATTCAACGGATTTTTCGGTGCCCCAGAGTATTTCCTGGTAGACTGTCAATACTACTTCGCCAGTCTGTTAGACCCTAAGCCAGAGGAGAAGCAATGGCTCCGATTTATATGGTCCCGGTTCTTTGGACCGGCCCGTCAATGGGTTCAGCTCAAACTGGAGAAGCACTGTAGGAACCTGGACGGTGTAGAACAGTTTGTGGGGAATTTCATGTTGTGATTCGGGAGTCTGGAGGCGAAGGAGGAGCTAGAGCAACTTCTCAGGGGTGTAAGTCTGGAAGGCGAACCTGCCCTGCCGTTTACCCACTACTACAGGCAACGTCATACAGAGCTCAACCCTGAGATCCAAGCCAAGCCTCCAGTCAGGAAAGTCCAAGTCCCAGTCAAGTCTCATGTCCCTGATGTCCAAGTCCCAGTCAAGTCTGAAGTCCCTAAGGTCCAAGTCAAGTCTGAAGTCCCTAAGGTCCAAGTCAAGTCTGAAGTCCCTAAGGTCCAAGTCCAGTCTCGCGTCCCTGAGATCCAAGTCAAGTCTCGCGTCCCTGAGATCCAAGTCAAGTCTCGCGTCCCTGAGATCCAAGTCAAGTCTCGCGTCCCTGAGCTCCAAGTCAAGCCTCCAGTCCCTGAGCTCCAGGTCCAGCCTCCAGTCCCTGAGCTCCAGGTCCAGCCTCCAGTCCCTGAGCTCCCGTTCAAGGCTGCTGACACGCACAGCCAGGCCCTGCTCACGCCACAGTCCGCTGACACGCACCGCCAAGCTCCGCTCATGCCACAGTCCGCCGACACGCACCGCCAAGCTCCGCTCACGCCACAGTCCGCCGACACGCACCGCCAAGCTCCGCTCACGCCACAGTCCGCCGACACGCATCGCCAAGCTCTGCTCACGCCACAGTCCGCCTTGCAACACAGCCAGCAGAGTAACCTGAGCATCTGGGGCTTTCCACTGCAGGGGAGGCACACCTTGCTGCGCAGTCCAGAGGTGAAGGCTGGCCCAGAAATTTTTTTGGGGGGGGCAATGAGGACAGCAGAGCTCCAGCCTGAGGCCTACGGGGAGGTCTCAGCTGTGGAGCTCTCACCTGAGGTCAACATGGCGACCTCAGAGGGACTGGCTGAGGAGGCTGTCCCGCTGCCATGCACAGCCGAGGAGGCTGTCCCGCTGCCCTGCACAGCCAAGAAGGCTGTCCCGCTGCCCTGTTCAGCTGCGGACGTCGCTCAGCCTCCCCGTTCAGCTGTGGATGTCGCTCAGCCTCCCCGTTCAGCTGTGGACGTCGCTCAGCCTCCCCGTTCAGCTGTGGATGTCGCTCAGCCTCCCCGTTCAGCTGTGGACGTCGCTCAGCCCGCCTGTTCAGCTGAGGACGCCGCTCAGCCCGCCTGTTCAGCTGAGGACGCCGCTCAGCCTCCCTGTTCAGCTGTGGACGTCGCTCAGCCTTCCTGCTCCATGGCAGATAGCGTTCCCCCCTTCTGCGTCGAGGAGACCCACGTTCCTCTCCCTGGCCGCACGGAGACCCACGCTCCTCTCCCTGGCCTTACAGGGGACTTCGCTCTGCCTTCCAGTTCAGCTGGGGACGTCGCTCCGCTTTCAGGCTCCGACGAGGACGTCGCCCTGCTTCCCTGCTCCGCTGAGTACAGTGCTCTGTTTCCCTGTCCAGCTGAGGTCGTCGCTCAGCCTCCCTGTCCAGCTGAGATCGTCGCTCAGCTTTCATGCTCCGCCAAGGATTTCGCTCAGCTCGCCTGCCCGGCTGTGGACGTCGCTCTGCCTTCATGCTCCGCCGAGGACTTCGCTCAGCCCGCCTGCCCGGCTGTGGATGTCGCTCTGCCTTCATGCTCCGCCGAGGACTTTGCTCAGCCTGCCTGCCCGGCTGTGGATGTTGCTCCGCTTCCCTGCGCCGCCAAGAACACCGTGCAGTTTCCTGGTTCTGCCTGGGACATTCAGTCCAGGGGGCCGGGTCCACCAATTAAATGGGATGACTCATGGCACTCCGGGAGGAGTGCCTTTAGGGGGGGGTTCTGTCACGATTCCCCCTTGAAGCAGCGTGCTCGAAGCGCGACTGCGCGAGCACCTGCTTTTCCGCTTTTGACCGTAGGGACATGGGGACATGTGGGTTTTGTTTATGTCTGTCATGTCTCCTCCCTGTTCCGTCATTGGCTGGGAAGTCACGTGTGTCCGGATTACCCTCAGCTGTTAGCAGTTGCGAGGGTAATCATGTCCGCATATATACCGCGCGCTTCCCAGCACACAACGTGGAAGATTAAGTTAGTAAGTAAGTAAATAATACGAAGTGAATGTTTAGCGTTAGTGTAATTCGTGTCATAGTCATAGTCATAGTCAGTTCGTGCTGGATATCCGCTTCCAGTTAATCGTCTTAGTTCGTGTCTTGTTTTGTGTAACGACCTAGATTCCTGCCTAGCCCAGTGTATGCCTGTTTGTCAATCGCTTGACCTCTTGCATGTTTATGGATTATGTCTTGGATGACGTTTTGGATTTGTCTGCCTGTCTGTCGTCAAAATAAACACTGTTCACCCTGCGCTTGCATCCGCCTTATCTCTGCTCCGTCACGGTGTGTGACACAATGAAAATGACATTTAACAAAATAAAGTCTATACTGCTTACTGTTGGAGACAGAATGTAAGTGGATGCCTGTGGAAAAGCAGCAAAATTAAACTTTTATTGACATACCAAGTATTTATGCATGATATAAAAATCATTATTTTAAAAATTGATGGAATTCCTTTAGGCATGCTTACGCTTGAATGGTCAGAACTGTACGACCGTCCACAGTCCTCTGCCATATTCAGTTACTGAGAACATAAAATAAATGTAAATTGATATTTGATTTCAGAGAAATCAAACATCACAGTAATTACTGAAATTATCCATCACAATAATCACTGTGTGAGAGAGGGGTTTGCTTACCTGTGGGCACAATTTTCACAAATGATATACCTATGGTGGCCAAATATTTCACACACACACACACACACACACACACACACACACACACACACACACACACAAATGTCACGGTGCTGCAACAACATCGTGTGAAAGAGCATGGGTTAAAAAAAAAACCCCGAACATTTTAGACACATAAAAAAAAGACCCAGTTTTTTTTTAAAAATAGTTTTGCCATGATATTTATAGCTTTTTAGCATGTTAATTTGATAGCTTGTTATAGCTTGTTAGACGTAAAGCCAGCTTTAATTGTGTTTACAGAAGAAGTTAACTTTAGTTAGATAGCAACTTCTTAATGATGCAGTAAGTGAGTAATTTATATTACCATCACTTTAGCTTGACAGAAGGAGACCAGAATTTTTTAAAGGACTGAAAAGTTATTTTTCTTTCTTTCTTTCTTTTTTTCCTGAGTCCAAAATTTTTTCTAATCATCATCTGTCTTCCTCGTCCTCTTCATCACCAAAATACTTGAGGGGGAAAAATATAATTGAACAAAATGAAATTAATCTAAATTAAAAAGGGTATTTTAAAAATATATGATAGGGTACCTGTGTGTGCGTGTGTATGTGATTGTGCCCTGCGATGCACTGGCACCCTGTCCAGGGTGTACCCCGCCTTGTGCCCGATGCCCCTGGGATTGGCTCCAGGTTCCCCCGCGACCCTGAAGAAGGAGTAAGTGTCGTTCTGTCTGTGTCTTGTTTCACACAGGTCCTTCTGTCACCTACCCACCCACCCACATACGGCACTCTTTTGTCTTCCTTAATGGCCCAGTGCTGCTGCTGTTGGCACAGAAGATACAGGCTTTCCCCCAGAATTTCACGTTTGAATTTGAATTAAATTAAGTCAAAAAGATTATGTCTGCTTAATAGCCAGCATAAACTAGCACTTGAAGTCAGTGAAGACAAAAATTCACACTCTGGTCACATTTTTATTTTACAAGAGTGGACAAAAAAAATTAAAACAACAACAAAAAAATCTTTTTAGAAATTGAAACTCTTACAAAATTGCAGAAGATTCAGAGGCATCGACTATGTCATTTGTACCAAGACAGTATAACATTTACGTTTTATATAATATATAAAAACAAACAAATGCAGCACCGAGGCTTGTTACATGCATATAAACTATATTAACTCAAATCCAAAATGCTCTAACACCTGGAAAGGTGTGACTGTCAAGAGTTTTACTTTACTAACTTTGTGTGCACTTTATTTGTGTATGCACTTGTTTTATGTGTTTATTTTCACTGGGGTTTTTGGTTGAATATTTAAATAAAATTGTTTTTCTTTTACTTTACCTCTGATCTTTGTGTATCTTTGAGCATGCAGTGTGACTGCGAGTCTTTGTGCCTTTACTACCATTACTACCACTACCAAATGTTATATACAACTCTGAGTATTATATACAAAGCCCGTTTGATATAATAAACAGTATTTAATTCGTGAACCTTTACTTTTACCGTTTATTTTTGTCTTAATTTGCGGAATTATTCCACTGAATCATCATTGTCTGACTAGGAAGTAATGTTTGATTCCCGTTCCTGCACGTTCCGTTATTAGCGACGCACACCGGGATAATTGGTATAGCTGTTCATATCTTGTTAGTATATTCCGGACAGGACAATTGGTAAGTTCCCATGTTTATATTTTTCAGTTTTACCGTTTGTTTTGGTCGTTATTTGCCGAATTATTCTACTGAATCATCATTGACTGACTAGAAAGTAATGTTTGATTCCCGTTTCCTGCACGTTCGTATAGATCGGGGTCACCAACCTTTTTGAAACTGAGAGCTACTTCAGGGGTACTGAGTCATACGAAGCGATACCAGTTTGATAAACTCTTCTGAAATAACAAATTTGCTCAGTTTGCCTTTAGTTATATATATTATTATTAATGATAAATGATACTCATCAATGTGAAGACACTGATCACGTTAATGATTTCTCACAATAATTATGAACAACGAATTAACAAGGTGGGAAACAGACAATATCGATATTGAACAATTTATTTCTATTAATCTCAGCAATTGTTTACTTTTTGAGATGATCACTTCTACAACATTTCATAGGAAAAATGTCCCATTGCCACTAGCCCATAAAAATGTGTATAATGTGTATAAAATGTGCAGGAGTGTATAAATAAAATTTATAACAAGAATTTAAGTTTACCCTGTAAAGATGTGCTCGCGGTTTATTAGAGGTAGACATTTTCAGTGCTTTAAAAATTCTGGTGTGCTTCTGTCTTTAAGTCAACCTGACCATTGCGAACAGGAATAAGCCACCCAGTAAGGAGTCTCTGAGTTTGGACTTGCGCGATGTATCCCTACCTAAGACACCGAGAGCAAGCCATCAGAGTTCATCACCACCCCACGACATCCTGCAGGATCTCGCTCCGGACTATGAGCCGGTCAACAGAATCATGGTCATCAACCATGTATGTGCAGGTTGGTGGTAGATACTTTCAGTGCTTTAAAAACTTCTGGTCTCCTTCTGTCTAGCTAGTCAACAAAAATGTCACAACAAGTGACATCAACAACATTTTTAATGGGCAGCTGATGCATTTCGTGGAGGCACAGCTCGTTAAAGGGGTAGTAAGAGACAGCTAATAAGTGATATGGGTGAAAGTGTACAAGGAATGACGCTACATCAATAACAAACTTTGAGCACGTCTTCACAGTGTAAACTTAAATTCTTGTTATAAACTGTACTTATACACTCATGCACATACACATATTGTTTACAGAGGAGTATTTACACACATTTACACATTTATAACCAACGGAAGTCTAACCCCATTTAATTCAATTCAGTTCAATTCAATTTTATTTGCATAGCGCTTTTTACAATAGACATTGTCTCAAAGCAGCTTTACAGAAATATCAACATGGTATACAGATATTAAAGTTGCGAATTTATCCCGACTGAGCAAGCCACTGAGTGGCGACGGTGGCAAGGAAAAACTCCCTAAGATGTTTTAAGACGAAGAAATCTTGAGAGGAACCCGACTCAGAAGGGAACCCATCCTCATCTGGGTAACAACAGTTAGTGTGAAAAAGTTCATTATGGATTTATATGAAGTCTGTATGGCGTTAGGAGCAGCCGTAGTCCCAGCAGTCTGGAATTAAAGAAGATTTGAGCTCCATCCAGAGGCAGAAAGGATCTGGATCTCTAGTATCTCCATAAATTCGTGTGGGGCTCGGCGAAAGGAGAGAGGGAGAAAAAAGATAATTATGACTGCGAAGTAGTAGAACAGAATCTAGTCAGGGTAGGCTTGAGTAAACAAATACGTTTTAAGCTTAGACTTAAACACTGAGACTGTGTCTGAGTCCCGAACACTAATAGGAAGACTGTTCCATAACTGTGGGGCTCTATAAGAGAAAGCTCTTCCCCCTGCTGTAGCATTCACTATCAGAGGTACCGTCAAATAGCCTGCATCTTTTGACCTAAGTAGGCGTGGCGGATCATATAAAACCAAAAGGTCGCTTAGATATTGTGGCGCGAGACCATTTAGTGCTTTATAGGTTAATAAAAGTATTTTATAATTAATGCGAGATTTTACTGGGAGCCAGGGCAGTGTGGATGAGATCGGGGTGATGTGGGCGTATCTTCTGGTTCTAGTTAGGACTCTAGCAGCTGCATTCTCGACTAACTGGAGCTTATTTATATTCCTACTGGAACATCCAGACAGTATGGCATTACAGTAATCTAATCTAGAGGTGACGAATGCATGAACTAGTATTTCCGCATCGTGTAGTGACAATATGTTTCTTATTTTAGAAATATTTCTGAGATGAAAGAAGGCTATCCTAGTAATATTATCTACATGAGCATCAAATGATAGGCTGGAGTCAATAATCACTCCAAGGTCTTTAACTGCTGTACATGATGAAACAGAAAGACCATCCAGAGTTACTGTGAGATCAGAAAGATTACTTCTAGCTACACGTGGGCCTAATAAAAGTATTTCTGTTTTATCAGAATTAAGTAGAAGGAAGTTAATTAACATCCAATGTCTAATGTCCTTTACACAGTCCTCAACTTTACTAAGCTTCTGTCTGTCCTCTGGCTTCGCTGAAACATACAACTGTGTATCATCAGCATAACAGTGGAAGCTAATTCCATGTTTTGACCTAGGGGTAGCATATATATAAAGTAAAGAGCAGTGGGCCTAAAACAGAACCCTGTGGAACTCCAAAAGTAACCTCAGTACGTATGGAGAAATCACCATTTACATCTACGAACTGATAACGATCGGTCAGATAAGACCTGAGCCAGGAGAGGACTGTTCCCTTAATACCAACAACATTTTCTAATCTATCAAGTAGAATAGTGTGATCTATAGTATCAAAAGCTGCACTAAGGTCGAGTAACACAAGCAGCGAGACACAACCCTGATCGTAAGTCACTAGAAGGTCATTTACTACTTTAACTAACGCTGTCTCTGTGCAGTGATGAGGTCTAAATCCTGACTGATACATTTCATGAATGTTATTCCTATCTAAGTACGAGCATAACTGCTTTGCTACAACCTTTTCTAAAATCTTAGAGATGAAGGGGAGATTTGATATTGGTCTATAGTTGGACAATTGAGACGGGTCAAGATCAGGTTTTTTAATCAAGGGTTTAATAACTGCTAATTTAAGTGATTTAGGTAAATAGCCAGTGCTTAGGGAAGAATTGATTATATTTAGAAGTGGTTCAATTACTCCTGGACAAATCTGTTTAAACAAACATGTAGGTAAGGGATCTAGTATGCAAGTTGATGAATTGGCTGAAGAGATTAATGTAGCTAGTTCGGTCTCTCTAAGCGGAGCAAAACACTCTAAACATTGATCTGATATTGCTACATTGTCATGTAATGGGTTTGTTACAGTACTGTCCGGTTTTAATTTAATGGCCTGTATTTCACGTCTAATATTTTCAACCTTATCAATGAAAAATTTCATGAAATCTTCACTGCTATGTAATGATTGAGTGTTTCTCTCTGTAGTGGTTTTATTCTTAGTTAATTTTGCTACTGTGTTGAAAAGGAATCTAGAATTGTTTTTGTTGTCTCCTATTAAGGTGGAGAAATAGATTTTTCTAGCATCGCCAAGAGATTTCCTATATTTCAGTAGGCTCTCCTTCCATGCTGTTTGAAATATCACCAGTTTGGTTTGACGCCATTTACGTTCTAATTGTCGAGTTGTCTGTTTTAAGGTTCGCGTTTGATCGTTATACCAGGGTGCTAATTTTTTTTCTCTAATTATTTTCCTTTTGAGTGGAGCCACTCTATCTAGCGTGTAGCGGAGTGTTGACTCCAAGCTTTCAGTCGCCTGATCGAGTTCTGTGTGATCTGACGGTGATCCAAATCTAATTGATGTTTCTGCGAGGTTATTTATGAAGCTCGGTGCAGTAGCTGATTTGTAGGTACGTTTTATGCGGTAGCGAGGCGAGGTGTAAATATTATGATCAATACGTATTATGAACGAGATAAGATAATGGTCTGAGACAACTTCAGACTGCGGAAAAATGGTAATATTTTCTATACTTAGTCCGTATGTTAGTATGAGGTCAAGAGTGTGACCACCATTATGAGTAGGCCCGATTACGTTCTGATTAATCCCTACTGAATCTAAGATGGACACAACCGCTAATCTTAGAGGGTCTTCCAGGTTATCAAAATGAATATTAAAGTCTCCGACGATTAATGCTTTATCTACAGACACAACCAGGTTTGAGACAAAGTCTGCAAATTCACTAAGAAATTCAGTATATGGCCCTGGGGGTCTGTAAATAATAATTAGAGGAATTGACTTATTTTTTTGTGGCTACATAACTTATACTGGTATAAAGAATTTCAAAAGAATTAAATTTATGCTTAGGTTCTTACCGTGTTGATATTTCTGTAAAGCTGCTTTGAGACAATGTCTATTGTAAAAAGCGCTATACAAATAAAATTGAATTGAAATTGAATTGAATTGAATTTTTGTGTGAGGACTAGATTTTTACTATGGATGAGTCCAACACCTCCTCCTCTACCAGTTGAACGAGGCTGATGTACATAACTGTATCCAGGAGGACTGGCTTCATTTAATGCTATGTACTCGTTTGGTTTAATCCAAGTTTCTGTTAAATACATTAAATTACATTCCTGATCAGTAATGATGTCGTTAACAATAAGAGCCTTAGACGCGAGAGATCTAATGTTTAATAGTCCTAGCCTCAGATCAAAAGTGCTGGCTGTGCATTCAATATGATTTAATTTTATGTTAATTAGGTTACGAAGATAGACTTTCCGAGATTTTCTATATATTTGTATAGCTCGGAGAACAGACACAGTCTCTATAGTATGTATTACCTTTGCCGGATTTTTAATTGAACATTGATTATACTAAATGTTGTTATTATTGGAAGATGTACTTACGGTAGGCAGTCACTTGGAGTGTAGCGCCTTGGAAATGTTGTCTGAAAGCAGTTCCGCTCCAAGGCTGCTGGGGTGCAGGCCATCAGGACGAAACAACCTAGGACGCTCCCAGAACAGATTCCAGTTATTGACAAACACCAGATTCTGCTCATACACCAGATACTGCTCATACATTTACTATAAAAGATTTTCTTGTATAGGAAATAAGCCATTATACACCAAACCACACCAATAATAAATAAACTGGGAGCACATCGTTACAGGTTAAACATAAATTCTTGTTCCAAAACTGATTTATACACTCATACAAATGCAAATTTTATTTACAGAGGAGTATTTACACATTTACACCGGTATTCTAGTGACACAGAGCATATTAATATAAACTAGGCAGAAGGCAAGGCAAGTTTATTTACATAGAAAAACTCATTCATTAAAAAAAAGGAAGATAACAAGTAATACGGGCCGTATTTATGCACATTCTACATATTTTTTACACTAGTATTTACACGAATTTTCACAGGTATTTACACATTCATACCCAAAGGAGGTTTAAACCCTTTCCTATAAAAGACCTTCTTTCAACACCGTAATCAAACAAAAGTTCTTCATTTTCTTTAATGTTCTTTGTGGCCAGGAAAATAATAATGTCCACCCCGTTTTGAAGAGTGTATGCTCTGGGCCTCAGGTTGCAACGTTTCCTTGAGTGGTTGATTAACCGCCCAAAAGTCTGTCGGTCTGGATGGCACTCACAGCAAGGCGAATGTGCGTCAGTGCACATAGCCTGTCCATTCATGTTTTCGAAAAAAAACATGTGAACACCGTCCTCCGCACTCACAGTGCTGTGAGTGCTGTGTCCCTCTGAGGCTGTGACGACCTGCCCGTGGTAGTCACACACCTCTTCACCAGCCAGAAATCTTCGGGTAGCAATAAAGCCCTTGCCCTTCCCTCCATCTTCCGTCACACAATATTTTAGAAGGAGAAGAGTATTAGACTGGTGCATATAATATAATTTGTTTACAAATTGTGGATTGTATTAATTGTGTCGACAAATATAAAACATGTGTACCTCGACTGACCAGCCAGCAAATCCAGGAGCTGACTAGCCCTCACGACATTGTCTGCCTGCTTCATGCGGTAATGTTTCTCCGCTGTAGCAGTCGAATGTGTCAGATAGTCAGCTACCAGAGACTTCTCTGAGTCAGTCAGACTCTTGGTGGCTGTCTCGAAGACCCGGCGTGCTCTCTGGCTGGTCACCCATGGTCTGACGCCATACCTAAAGTGCAAGTCGAAACCGTATATTAATTTGATGTTTATTTATTTATATACATATAAAACACATCTACCCTCAGACCTCAGGTGCCATACAGAGTGTGTGCGAAATTAATCATGATGGTCAGCTTACCCTATGTGCAGCCGTTGGAGGTCATTGGAGGGATTGTGTATTCTTCCACTCGCGGATGAGATGAAGAATCTCTCTTCAGTCCCATCCATATCCTCCCTCTTCCGCTTCCTGATGCAGAACTGGAGTTGTGGCCGCACACGTGTAGTACAGCTCAAACCACTGTTTGCAGAGGAAAAATAAAAATTAATTACATTCATTCATAAATAACGTCAAGATAAATTAATGCATCCTGTTTCTGACAGGAAAATTATTTCCAACTTACAGAATCCTCCTCCTGGGAAAGGGAAAATGTGGCCACTTGCCATGGGTGATGATAAATTCTGACTGCTTGCTCTCAGTCTGTTTGGCAGATATACGGGTTGTAAGTCCAAGTAAGTTGTAAGTTGGGAAAGGGCAAATGTGGCCACTTGTTGAGCACTCGTCTTGTGCTCCTTGTGTACCCCGATGCAGTGGTCTTCTTGTTCAGCCACTCTGGAACATCTTCCGGGTGATGGCCAGGAAGTCTCCTTTGGTGGCCCTGACCACAGCTGTGTAGTCATGCGTTGTCAGTTCTCCATCTGCTGTCAACCTCTCGTGCCTGTGAAAAAGATCAAACATATTAACACATCATAATATTATTTGTCACAGTGCTCACATATATTTGCTGTAATTCAGAAAAATGGGTGCAAAAATAAACTTGCCTTTTTTGGGTAATCTCCTTGCTGACCTTCGTACTGCAGCTCTTCTGCAGCAGTCCGAGGTAGTCTATGAACTCCCTACAGTCTGTATGCAGGTCCTTGTCATCATGCCTCAGGTTGGTGTTGATGGTCTGGTATGTGTGGAATCTGTATAGAAAGTACAAGTAAAAATTATGTACATGTATTCAAGCACAATTAAGTTTTGTGTGCACAAGTTTTGATACGCAAAAAAAAAAAAAACCCCACCAAATTCTACCAACCTTTTCAAATTTTTCATGTAGTTAATTTGAGTTTGTTTCGATAGTCAGTCAGCTCCCTGAAAAACTGCTGCGTCTTCTCTCTGTCTCTGACAAATTCCAGGGACGGTGCCCATGGGTCCATGTTACACAGAAAACGTGCAACGTTTTCAACCTGAAAAAAAGGACACGTTAGATGACCTTGTCATCATGACTAGTTTTCTGTGTGAAAACTAGGTGGTGTGTGACTACCACTAGTTTCTGTGGTAGTCACTCACCACCTCACCAGCCAGAAATCTTCGGGTAGCAATGACGCCCTTGCCCTTCCCTCCATCTTCCGTCACAACAAGTCCTTTCCACCTCTGGGTCCTTGTGAGTCTCCGGATCTGTTTAGCGTCCAATGCTGTGTCCACGGATCCATGGGGCTTCCATTCTTTGATGAACTGGGCTGCACTGGGTATGTTGCTCCTCCATCCCTGATCAGAGATCCACTTGCTGACCTTCTCCTCACTGGGTAGACGAGGGCCAAAGCGCGCTGTCAGGAAAACATGGAAAGATTTTGTTAGTTAAAACTATAATTCACAACTGTGAACATAGCACCTTACTTGGTAAATATCTTTTTACATATAGTTTTAAAAAATACTAACAGTGAATATCATCTGGGCCTTCACCCATTGCTCGTACAGCTTCCGCTGAAAGCTAGGTGAGATGTCGGCGCGCAGAGCCTTATCTGGTGCTCCACCCTCCAGAGTCACCGGGTGCTGTTCTACACGCCGGTTGTACGCTGCCTCTAAATCCATTTGCAGATCTGTCGTCTCTGCCTTCTGCTGGGCAGCACTGCGAGCAATGCTACGGGCAGCGCGGCTGGATTCCCCTTCTGAAGGATCAGTGCTAAATAAAAAGAAGTAATATTTTAGAAGGAGAAGAGTATTAGACTGGTGCATATAATATAATTTGTTTACAAATTGTGGATTGTATTAATTGTGTCGACAAATATAAAACATGTGTACCTCGACTGACCAGCCAGCAAATCCAGGAGCTGACTAGCCCTCACGACGTTGTCTGCCTGCTTCATGCGGTAATGTTTCTCCGCTGTAGCAGTCGAATGTGTCAGATAGTCAGCTACCAGAGACTTCTCTGTGTCAGTCAGACTCTTGGTGGCTGTCTCGAGGACCCGGTGTGCTCTCTGGCTGGTCACCCATGGTCTGATGCCATACCTAAAGTGCAAGTCGAAACCGTATATTAATTTGATGTTTATTTATTTATATACATATAAAACACATCTACCCTCAGACCTCAGGTGCCATACAGAGTGTGTGCGAAATTAATCATGATGGTCAGCTTACCCTATGTGCAGCCGTTGGAGGTCATTGGAGGGATTGTGTATTCCTCCACTCGTGGATGAGATGAAGAATCTCTCTTCAGTCCCATCCATATCCTCCCTCTTCCGCTTCCTGATGCAGGACTGGAGTTGTGGCCGAACACGTGTAGTACAGCTCAAACCACCGTTTGCAGAGGAAAAATAAAAATTAATTACATTCATTCATAAATAACGTCAAGATAAATTAATGCATCCTGTTTCTGACAGGAAAATTATTTCCAACTTACAGTATCCTCCTCCTGGGAAAGGGCAAATGTGGCCACTTGCCATGGGTGATGATAAATTCTGACTGCTTGCTCTCAGTCTGTTTGGCAGATATACGGGTTGTAAGTCCAAGTAAGTTCTAAGTTGTAAGTTGGGAAAGGGCAAATGTGGCCACTTGTTGAGCACTCGTCTTGTGCTCCTTGTGTACCCCAATGCAGTGGTCTTCTTGTTCAGCCACTTTGGAACTTCTTCCGGGTGATGGCCAGGAAGTCTCCTTTGGTGGCCCTGACCACAGCTGTGCAGTCATGCGTTGTCAGTTCTCCATCTGCTGTCAACCTCTTGTGCCTGTGAAAAAGATCAAACATATTAACACATCATAATATTATTTGTCACAGTGCTCACATATATTTGCTGTAATTCAGAAAAATGGGTGCAAAAATAAACTTGCCTTTTTTGGGTAATCTCCTTGCTGACCTTCTTACTGCAGCTCTTCTGCAGCAGTCCGAGGTAGTCTATGAACCCCCTACAGTCTGTATGCAGGTCCTTGTCATCATGCCTCAGGTTGGTGTTGATGGTCTGGTATGTGTGGAATCTGTATAGAAAGTACAAGTAAAAATTATGTACATGTATTCATGTACATAATGCGTCTTCTCTCTGTCTCTGACAAATTCCAGGGTTGGTGCCCGTGGGTCCATGTAACACAGAAAACGTGCAACGTTTTCAACCTGAAAAAAAGGACACGTTAGATGACCTTGTCATCATGACTAGTTTTCTGTGTGAAAACTAGGTGGTGTGTGACTACCACTAGTTTCTGTGGTAGTCACTCACCACCTCACCAGCCAGAAATCTTCGGGTAGCAATGACGCCCTTGCCCTTCCCTCCATCTTCCGTCACAACAAGTCCTTTCCACCTCTGGGTCCTTGTGAGTCTCCGGATCTGTTTAGCGTCCAATGCTGTGTCCACGGATCCATGGGGCTTCCATTCTTTGATGAACTGGGCTGCACTGGGTATGTTGCTCCTCCATCCCTGATCAGAGATCCACTTGCTGACCTTCTCCTCACTGGGTAGACGAGGGCCAAAGCGCGCT
Organism: Ictalurus punctatus; assembly: GCF_001660625.3. Classification (NCBI taxonomy): domain Eukaryota; kingdom Metazoa; phylum Chordata; class Actinopteri; order Siluriformes; family Ictaluridae; genus Ictalurus; species Ictalurus punctatus. The sequence goes on along the minus strand of NC_030439.2, from coordinate 248,993 downwards.
GTCAGGAAAACATGGAAAGATTTTGTTAGTTAAAACTATAATTCACAACTGTGAACATAGCACCTTACTTGGTAAATATCTTTTTACATATAGTTTTAAAAAATACTAACAGTGAATATCATCTGGGCCTTCACCCATTGCTCGTACAGCTTCCGCTGAAAGCTAGGTGAGATGTCGGCGCGCAGAGCCTTATCTGGTGCTCCACCCTCCAGAGTCACCGGGTGCTGTTCTACACGCCGGTTGTACGCTGCCTCTAAATCCATTTGCAGATCTGTCGTCTCTGCCTTCTGCTGGGCAGCACTGCGAGCAATGCTACGGGCAGCGCGGCTGGATTCCCCTTCTGAAGGATCAGTGCTAAATACAAAGAAGTAATATTTTAGAAGGAGAAGAGTATTAGACTGGTGCATATAATATAATTTGTTTACAAATTGTGGATTGTATTAATTGTGTCGACAAATATAAAACATGTGTACCTCGACTGACCAGCCAGCAAATCCAGGAGCTGACTAGCCCTCACGACGTTGTCTGCCTGCTTCATGCGGTAATGTTTCTCCGCTGTAGCAGTCGAATGTGTCAGATAGTCAGCTACCAGAGACTTCTCTGTGTCAGTCAGACTCTTGGTGGCTGTCTCGAGGACCCGGTGTGCTCTCTGGCTGGTCACCCATGGTCTGATGCCATACCTAAAGTGCAAGTCGAAACCGTATATTAATTTGATGTTTATTTATTTATATACATATAAAACACATCTACCCTCAGACCTCAGGTGCCATACAGAGTGTGTGCGAAATTAATCATGATGGTCAGCTTACCCTATGTGCAGCCGTTGGAGGTCATTGGAGGGATTGTGTATTCTTCCACTCGCGGATGAGATGAAGAATCTCTCTTCAGTCCCATCCATATCCTCCCTCTTCCGCTTCCTGATGCAGGACTGGAGTTGTGGCCGAACACGTGTAGTACAGCTCAAACCACTGTTTGCAGAGGAAAAATAAAAATTAATTACATTCATTCATAAATAACGTCAAGATAAATTAATGCATCCTGTTTCTGACAGGAAAATTATTTCCAACTTACAGTATCCTCCTCCTGGGAAAGGGCAAATGTGGCCACTTGCCATGGGTGATGATAAATTCTGACTGCTTGCTCTCAGTCTGTTTGGCAGATATACGGGTTGTAAGTCCAAGTAAGTTGTAAGTTGTAGGTTGGGAAAGGGCAAATGTGGCCACTTGTTGAGCACTCGTCTTGTGCTCCTTGTGTACCCCAATGCAGTGGTCTTCTTGTTCAGCCACTCTGGAACTTCTTCCGGGTGATGGCCAGGAAGTCTCCTTTGGTGGCCCTGACCACAGCTGTGCAGTCATGCGTTGTCAGTTCTCCATCTGCTGTCAACCTCTCGTGCCTGTGAAAAAGATCAAACATATTAACACATCATAATATTATTTGTCACAGTGCTCACATATATTTGCTGTAATTCAGAAAAATGGGTGCAAAAATAAACTTGCCTTTTTTGGGTAATCTCCTTGCTGACCTTCTTACTGCAGCTCTTCTGCAGCAGTCCGAGGTAGTCTATGAACTCCCTACAGTCTGTATGCAGGTCCTTGTCATCATGCCTCAGGTTGGTGTTGATGGTCTGGTATGTGTGGAATCTGTATAGAAAGTACAAGTAAAAATTATGTACATGTATTCATGTACATAATGCGTCTTCTCTCTGTCTCTGACAAATTCCAGGGTTGGTGCCCGTGGGTCCATGTAACACAGAAAACGTGCAACGTTTTCAACCTGAAAAAAAGGACACGTTAGATGACCTTGTCATCATGACTAGTTTTCTGTGTGAAAACTAGGTGGTGTGTGACTACCACTAGTTTCTGTGGTAGTCACTCACCACCTCACCAGCCAGAAATCTTCGGGTAGCAATGACGCCCTTGCCCTTCCCTCCATCTTCCGTCACAACAAGTCTTTTCCACCTCTGGGTCCTTTTGAGAAATATTGTTCTTGGATATCAAACTCAAAACAAGTGTTTTTTTGGTAGTGCTCACCTACTCCTAATGTTTAGGATTCTCATTTTGAAGGTCTGTCCGCAGGAACGAAAAAAGCTTTGAGCTAACGCATGAGCTTTAGCTAGGCAGGAGAAATCAGGGGGTTGGGGATCCCAGTCCAGAAAGATTTCCAGGCCTTAATAAAAGCTTACCCAGTGAAGATGCAGGCACTTTAACTTCACCCAGTATTTTAGTAAAAAAAAAATACATGACATTTGATACATGACCTTTGAAGGCCCAAGACCAACCTTTGCCTGCCCCGGTGGACGTAGATGGTACTGCAGTGAATTTCTGATATTTTCCCTCTGAGATTTCGTAATCTTAAATCACCGTGTTACAGCTGGATTTATATTGGACATTCGCTGTACATTCGAACCTCTCTCTTCTATTTCTCAAGAAATAAACACACAAAAAGGACATAGTGTGTATTTTCTTAATAATGTGTATTAAGTGGACATAGAAAAATTAAAAGTATATTCAGTTGTATTGGTTCTATGTCCACTCAATACACATTATGTCTGTCACGATTCCCCCTTGAAGCAGCGTGCTCTAAGCGCGAATGCACGAGCACCTGCTTTTCCGTTGTTGACCGTAGTGACATCTGGACACGTGTGTTTTGTTTATGTTTCTGTCATGTCTCCTCCCTGTTATGTCATTGGCTGGGATTTCACGTGGGTCTGTATTGCTCTCAGCTGCTAGCAGTTTAGACGCTGATCATGTCCGCATATGTACCGTGCGCCTCCCAGCACACAATGCGGAAGATTAATACCGTAGAGTTAGATTAGTTCGTATCGTAGTCATAGTCACGGTCCATGTTTAGAGTTAGTTTAGTTCGTATCGTAGTCATAGTCACGGTCCATGTTTCCATGATTCCAGCCTTGCCCCGTGTATGCCTGTTTGCCAATCGCCTGACCTCTTGCATGTTTGTGGATTACGTTTTGGATCACGTTTTGGATTTGTCTGCCTGTCTCTCTTTCCAATAAACAACTGTTCATCCTGCACTGGCATCTGTCCTATCTCTGCTCCGTCACGATTCGTGACAGAATCTTCCCCCTCAACATGGATGCAGCACGAGGACGAGAGAGAAGTCACGCCACAGAAACCAGGGAAGTAGTAGGACAATACCTCATCGGGGAACGCTCGGATTACTGGCCGCATTTTTCGTCCGTGCAATTTCCCCAAAGGTACGCCGTTGAATTGCCACCAGAGACAGCGGGATTGGGGAGCTACCCGCTGGAGTTCCTCTTCAGCTGCCAGGAGTATTTCTGCAGCTTGGCGTTTCCCAAGCCTACTAAGAGAGAGTGGATCGGGTTCCTGGTGTCCAGGTTTTGCGGTCCGGCCCGTGACTGGGCGGAGCAGCTGGTGAGTGCTGGGTCGCCAGCCCTCCATGATGTCACTCAGTTTGCAGAGCTGTTTATGGAGGAGTTTTCACAGCCTGGACAACTTCGTGGTCTTGATTTACTGGGGTGGAGAGTCAATGGACAGCCCCAGGTGGACCCACCATTCAACCTCTATTATGAGGAGATGGACAGGGCAGTAACCAGCGATCCACTTCAGTTTCCGGCCAACGCGGGGGCGAAATCTCCGAGATGTATGACCGAGGGCTGCGGGAGAGAGACTCAGCTTCAATGTCCCACCTGCAAGAAGCTGGGCCTCCAGGAAGCTTTCTTCTGCTCTCAGGAATGCTTCAAGAGCAGCTGGCGGGAGCATAAGAAACTCCACCGGAGAGCCCGTGCAGAGACCCAGCCCGGGATCAACCGGGTGACATCGGAGCGCCCGTCGGAGGTCATAGAACCAGAGCTCAACCCTGAGGTCCAAGTCCAAGTCAAGTCCCAAGTCCCTGAGGTCCAAGTCAAGTCTCAAGCTTCTGAAGTCCAAGTAAAGTCTCAAGTCCCTGAGGTCCAAGTCAAGTTTCAAGCTTCTGAAGTCCAAGTGAAGTCTCAAGTCCCTAAGGTCCAAGTCCAAGTCAAGCCTCCAGTCTCTGAAATCCAAGTCAAGTCTCCAGTCCCTGAAATCCAAGTCAAGTCTCAAGTCCCTAAGGTCCAAGTCCAAGTAAAACCTCCAGTCTCTGAGGTCCAAGTCAAGCCTCCAGTCAGTGAGGCCCAAGTCCAAGTCAAGCCTCGAGTCTCTGACGTCCAAGTCAAGCCTCCAGTCTCTGACGTCCAAGCCAAGCCTCCAGTCTCTGACGTCCAAGCCAAGCCTCCAGTCTCTGACGTCCAAGCCAAGTCTCCAGTCTCTGACGTCCAAGCCAAGTCTCACGTCCCTGAGCTCACGTCCAAGCCTGCTGATCCAGTTGACCAAGCTCTGCTAATATCTAAGCCTAATGACCCAATTCTGCTCACGCCCCAGTCTGCCGACACGCCCAGCCAAGTTCCGCTCACGCCCCAGTCTGCCGACACAACCAGCCAAGTTCCGCTCACGCCCCAGTCTGCCGACATGCCCAGCCAATTTCCGCTCATGCCCAAGCTTCACCTGGTGACCTCAGAGCCTCAGCCTCCCTGTTCAGCCGAGGTCGTCGCTCAGCCTCCCTGTCCAACCGAGGTCGTCGCTCAGCCTCCCTGTCCAGCCGAGGTCGTCGCTCAGCCCCCCTGTCCAGCCGAGGTCGTCGCTCAGCCCCCCTGTCCAGCCGAGGTCGTCGCTCAGCCCCCCTGTCCAGCCGAGGTCGTCGCTCAGCCCCCCTGTCCAGCCGAGGTCGTCGCTCAGCCCCCCTGTCCAGCCGAGGTCGTCGCTCAGCCTCCCTGTTCAGCCGAGGACGTCGCTCAGCTTCCCTGCTCTGCCGAGGTCGTCGCTCAGCCTCCCTGTGCAGCCGAGGTCGTCGCTCAGCCTCCCTGTTCAGCCGAGGTCGTCGCTCAGCCTCCCTGTTCAGCCGAGGTCGTCGCTCAGCCTCCCTGTTCAGCCGAGGTCGTCGCTCAGCCACCCTGTTCAGCCGAGGACGTCGCTCAGCTTCCCTGCTCTGCCGAGTACAGTGCTCTGTTTCCCTGCTCAGCCGAGGATGTCGCTCTGCCTTCATGCTCCGCCGAGGTCGTCGCTCAGCCTGTCTGCGGACGTCATTCTGCCTTTCTGCCACGATTCCCACTTGAAGCACCGTGCTCTAAGCGCAAATGCGCGAGCACCTGCTTTTCCGTTGTTGACCGTAGTGACATCTGGACACGTGTGTTTTGTTTATGTTTCTGTCATGTCTCCTCCCTGTTCTGTCATTGGCTGGGATTTCACTTGGGTCTGTATAGCTCTCGCTGCATGTTTAGAGTTAGTTTAGTTCGTATCGTAGTCATAGTCACGGTCCATGTTTAAAGTTAGTTCGCGCTGGATTATCCGCTTCCAGTTCCTCGTCATAGTTCGTTTCTCGTTTTGTTTCTCGACCCGGTTTTCCGTGTCCACGACCTAGATTCTAGCCTTGCCCCGTGTATGCCTGTTTGCCAATCGCCTGACCTCTTGCAAGTTTGTGGATTACGTTTTGGATCACGTTTTGGATTTGTCTGCCTGTCTCTCTTTCCAATAAACAACTGTTCATCCTGCACTTGCATCCGTCCTATCTCTGCTCTGTCACGATTCGTGACAATGTCCTTTTTGTGTGTTTATTTTTTGAGAAACGGATTGCAAAACTGAGAGCACAGATTGCACAAGACTTTTTATTTCTGATTTTTTTTTTATCTGGCACTAGGGGGGCTCCGTAATATCAGAAATTCACTGCAGTAAAGCTAAAACACAATCAGTAAAGCTATAAAACTGAGATTCTCACCATTGAAAGGTTTCGCCACTGCTCCTTCCGCTGCTGCCAGAGGAGCTCTCTGACGGTTTGCCGTCCAACCCTGTTGGCTGTGTGGCTCTGGAGGAGGAAGGCCCTGACCTCTCAATGGAAGTAGGTAGGGGTGGGGGCACATTGGTCACCACCAGAAAGTGACTCTCCAGTTCCTCTATCAGCCTTTCCAAAACAGAAAACAAGGTTTAGATACAAGGTTTAGATGTAAATACATTTCAGACAGAAGGAGACCAGACTTTCTTAAAGGACTGAAAAGATCTTCCACCTACCTGCTGATTGGGTCAGCAGCAGCCAAAATCTGACACAGTCGGCCGTACTTAAACACCCTCCCTGTTGCCAGAAGCACACGCATTTCCGCCTTTGCCTGCCCCACTGCTGCTTCGATCGCTGCTTCGTCGTGTGTCTTCATGCAGACTCTGCGCAGATGCACCGACAGGCAGTCCCAGGTCTTCTTGCAGACAGGGCAGAGAAGGTAGTTCCTTTTGAATTCACTGGAAATAGAAAAAAGACACTTCATTTAAAGCTTCGACGTGTTCGACGTACTCATGTGTGATTGTTCACTTTCTATACAGAAAACATCAGACCCGTTCATATTACAATTAACATTTCATGTAACCTTTTCTTTCTGCAGTTATGAAAAAAGGTGGAGTGTGGGCACACTCGAAAACTTTCTAAGAGCCACCAGTCGTCAGGCGAGAGGTGCTTTAGAGACAGCGGCGGCTAACCTGACGGACACGGAGAAGGAGGCCGTGTCCTCTTACCTGGCCTACAACACTGCTGTGGCCAAACTGCACAGAGTACCTATGCCACAGACTGTAGTGGCCACGGCTACACTGCTGGACTCCTTGGCAGGGTAGGGTTCTTCATCTTAAACAGACACGAAACATCACAATTGCATGTATTTGTTGTTCACCTAATTTCTAATATGTTAACACATACCTCATTTCCTTTTACAGCTCTGACACCGACCGGTTTTCCGGTCCATCAGGCACAAAGACTTTGCAGCCTTTTTAATGAAGTTTCCGGCATCGGCAGACAGCAAAGCACCCACCAAACTGGACAGGTTAAAGGCAGGGTTTCCGGGCGATCGAGTCTTCTACGACAAGTGGCGTGCCGCCCAAAAGGCCAAAAGAATGGAACGGCTGCTGAGTAAGTACCCTGTTCAATAAATACCACGTTGACTACCAAAATGACTTTTAAAAAAATTTTGACAAGGGAGCAAATCTATGTTCTCCACCCACAAGCTCAAATCGTTTCTGTTGTGATTTGTTCCTTTCGATACCTGACGTGTGTGACTGAAGTGATTTTATTCTTCGTTCTAGAGGCCTTTACCCGAAAACCCCACGAAAGCAGGGTGAAATATGGGATTCTGAAGGAAGGGTGGAAGAACAACTGTCCAAAGCCAGCGGACGTTTTGGCGGCCTGGAAACCAGCCACCAAACTTGTCATCGAGACTGATGAGGACCTCCGCCGGAACGTGTCTCAGGAGACGTGGAAAGGCCTGGCCATCAAAGATTTTGGTGGAGAGAAAGGGCTAGGTAAAAAAAAAAACTTTTTAGTTATTTTTGTAATGAGGGGAGAAGTTATTATTACTTAAATTATGGTTTTGCTATTTGAATTTACCTTACAACCTAACAGAAAAAATTTAAACAAAACACTGTTTGTAAACCTGTTGATTTCGTTCTTTTCATCTGATGCATATTGTTTTGCTCTCTTTTGCAGGAGTTGTTGCAACCCAACCCTTTTCCAAGGGTGACATCGTGTGTGATTACCATGGGAAGGTAATCACATATTCCCAGGGAAAAGTCATGATTCAGAATCTGCAGGATGAAGCAGTGTACCTGTTTTTCTTCAGGACCGGCCAGAGGCATCTCTGCATCGACGCCCAGACTTTTCCTTGTGAATGCCACCCCTGTGCAGACACTGTGGGCAGAAGATTGAACCATTCATCCAAGCAAGCCAACCTGTGTCCTGAACCTTTCGTTTTGAAGGTGAATGGACAGGACGTGGATGTCGTCCTCTTCAGGGCCCTGCGGGACATCAGTGTGGACACTGAACTGAAGTTTGACTATGGGGTGAAAAGGAAGTCCTTCCGAGGAGAGGGCCAGGATCTGCAATGGCTAGATGAGTGATTTTGCTCATCTGATGATGTGCTATATTCTGCAGGAAAGTGACTTATGTCTCAGTTCCTCAGAAGAGGATGACATGCCACCTCCTAAAGCCTAATTCAATGGCCAGCTATGTGATAATACTGTTTTAAATATTTGAAAAGCCTAATTCTGCGTAGACTATTACAATTATATTACAATATTTCAGAAGAGTGTATTTGACTTAATTTAATTCAAATTCAAACTTGAAATTCTGGGGGAAAGCCTGTATCTTCAGTGCCTGTGCCAACAACAGCAGGGAATGAGGGGGAGGAGTGGGAGGAGGTAGCATGTCATCCTCTTCTGAGGAACTGAACTTTTTTTTCTTAAATATTAATGTATAACATTCAATGAAAATGACATTTAACAAAATAAAGTCTATACTGCTTATAAAGCAGCAAAATTAAACTTTATATATATATATATAAAGCTATATATACATATATATATATATATATATATATATATATATATATATATATATATATATATATATTCAGAGGGACACAGCACTGCTGTGTGAGTGCTGAGGATGGTGTTCACATGTTTTTTTTTTTTTTTGAAAACTTGAATGGACAGGCTATGTGCATTGACGCACATTCGCCTTGCTGTGAGTGCCATCCAGACCGACAGACTTTTGGGCGGTTAATCAACCTCTCAAGGAAACGTTGCAACCTGAGGCCCAGAGCATACACTCTTCAAAACGGGGAGGACATTATTATTTTCCTGGCCACAAAGAACATTAAAGAAAATGAAGAACTTTTGTTTGATTACGGTGTTGAAAGAAGGTCTTTTATAGGAAAGGGTTTAAACCTCCTTTGGGTATGAATGTGTAAATACATGTGAAAATTCGTGTAAATACTAGTGTAAAAAAAAAAAAAAAAAACATGTATAATGTGCATAAATACGGCCCGTATTACTTGTTATCTTCCTTTTTTTTTAATGATTGAGTTTTTCAATGAAAATTAACTTGCCTTGCCTTCTGATTAGTATATTAATATGATCTGTCTCACTAGAATACCGGTGTAAATGTGTAAATACTCCTCTGTAAATAAAATTTGCATTTGTATGATTGTATAAATCAGTTTTGGAACAAGAATTTAAGCTTACCCTGTAACGATGTGCTCCCAGTTTATTTATTATTGGTGTGGTTTGGTGTATATTGGTTTATTTCCTATACAAGAAAATCTTTTATAGCAAATGGGGTTAGATTTCCTTTGGTTATAAATGTGTAAATGCATGTGTAAATGTGTGTAAATACTCCTCTGTAAACAATATGTGTATGTGCATGAGTTTATAAATACAATTTATAAGAAGAATTTATGTTTACACTGTGAAGACGTGCTCAAAGTTTGTTACTGATGTAACGTCATTCTTTGTAGACTTTCACCCATATAACTTAGCTGTCTGTTTTGAACTAATGAGCTGTGCGGTATAAATAAACATGCTTTGCCCTTCGTTCTAACAAGTTCTGCTGCAACGGAAAAAAAACACAATATAGCTAGTGATGACGAAGAAGGCCAGTTCGGACAGTCACTTGTGCAGTAAACTAATATTTCATCACCGTCTGCTAGCTGTCTGGCTAGTTTTTTGTGATTTCCACAACATAATCTTTCTACAGCATCACTTACTACTGTCTGATTAGTAGGGAAATGTGGTGCAAGTCCATACACAGAGACTTCAGAGACTCCTTACTGGGTGGCTTATTCCTGTTCGCAGCGGTCAGGTTGACTTAAAGACAGAAGGACACCAGAATTTTTAAAGGACTGAAAAGGTCTACCTCTAATAAACTATGAGCACATCTTAACAAGGTATACTTAAATTATTGTTATAAATTTTATTTACAATTATATTATAAATATAAATTATATATATATATATATATATATATATATATATATATATTTTTTTTTTTTTTTACAAATGGTAAAACTGAACAATACAAACATCGGAATCAGTGGGGTTTTTTAAAAAAAAAATTTTTTTAATTAAATTGAACTTAAATATGGTCACGTGACCACTGCCACAAAATTATAAAAATTCAACACACAAGTATTTAGAGAACAGTTGTGCAAACCCGAGCAAACCAGCAGGGATTTCAATGGTTAACAAAAGATGACTTTTCACTTTCGAAAACAAAAACAAAACAAAAAAAGCCAGATTCAATTTAAACAGCACAAGATCTAATACATTCATTCATTCATGCGTCCATTAGTTCGTGTGTTCTTTACTTGAAAAGGTCCTGTTTTCACATTCGAGCCTGACGTTTGGTCCTTTAGCTTAAATGCGGACACAATTAGTCAACAGCTTTCCAAAAATAAAAAAATAAAAAAATAAAATAAAACAACCCTTAGTGCTTATTTAGATCTCTTTGGCTTTAACAGAAACGACTTTCTCTTTCTTTCTAAGTAAAGACACACACTGTTTCCGAGTCAGGGACGATATTCATGCTCCGTTTTCTGACCACGTGTTAAATCACGTCACCAGTGCAGCACCTGCTTATTATGACTTCAGAGCACTTGACAAAACAAAGATACCGAAAGTAAAAGGCACATCGATGTATAAGGTTTTTTTTTATTTCCCAGAAGGGAATTTAGTGAACAGTGGTGTTGTTTTGTTATTTTAAACACAAACATGAGTCACAAGAACGTATCCTGGATCAAGACACACTGATGTCACTCGACACTCTAGCCAATGTATCCGCGCTCCCAGCGGGACACGACACAAAAGCCTCCTCTTAAAACGAGGGCATCAAACTATACACAGAGAGCCTGTAGAACCAGGCAGGAACATGTTATCAGAACTATTTATCATGTGCACCGGTTGTGTGTAGCAGTGTAGATTCAAGATGCACACGGGGTGGGCTGGAGAACAGGGGACGGGGCACGGGAGACGGGATGGCGTCCGTGAGACGACGCAATGCCGGAGAACTTTTCCATAAATAAGGATGTGTTGAGAGGCCAGTGTAAAAGTGGGATGTAATCCAGTGTATAATCAAAACAGCAGGTGTGGGGTTTCGACAGCCATCTTTAAACCGGTCCGTGTTTTCAAATTAAAGACTCGGCGCGATGTTGCTGTCGTGCCGCAGGTCTCCGATGTCTTCCGAGTTACCCATCAACCAGGGATGAATCAAAATCTGCTCTAAGCTTGGACGCTCTTCTGGGCGGTACGCCAGGCACCAGAGAATGAGAGACTGGCATTCTGTAGAGACATGCTTAGTGAAACAGGGCGTCGCCTTGACTATGTCTCTATCTCTTTCAAAGGGAACATCTCCACACACCATGTCAAACAGAAGGATGCCCAGAGACCAGACGGTGAGTGGAAGTGCTTCGTAACGGTGATGAAGGATCCACTCAGGTGGGCTGTAAACTCTGGTTCCTTCAAAGTCCGTGTAGGCCGTGTCCTTCAGCAGAGCGCCAGATCCAAAGTCGATGATCTTGATGTCTCCGGTACCTGTGTCCACTAGAATGTTCTCGTCTTTGATGTCTCGATGGACGATTCCTCTCGAGTGGCAAAACTGAACCGCTTCAACCACCTGTTTCAAGATCTTTCGTGCCATCGGTTCATCTATGGTACCGCGCTCGGTGATGAAGTAGTATAGGTCCTGGCATGGCTGCGGTCTCTCGAACACGATAAAGAAACCCTTACGGGGCTCCTCAAACCAGTCGAGCATGCGGATGATGCCAGGGTGACCTGAACGACCGACCTTCAGCAGGAGCGCCACCTCCATGGGGACCGTCATTGATTCGCCAGCCACCTCTGCCCACTCCTGCACTCGGTCATAGCACACTTGTTTGATAGCAACCTGTAAACCATCGGAGATTCGCTGTCCCGAAAACACATAGCCGAATCCACCGCTGCCAAGGAGCTCCCCTAACTTATACTGCTTATCAAAAGACTCCTTAACTGGAGCGGATTTTCGTTTCACGTCCTCTGTTTGGTCCCGGTGCGAATCAACTACACGTTCATCGGACATGTTTTTACGGAGATAAAAGGAAAAAAAAATAGTAAAAAAAAAAAAAAAAGAAAATGCGTGGCAAAGCAGAAGAATCTGCTATAAAGTCCTCAGCGCTGTGATCTCGTGTGTGCGCGTTCGTGCGTGCGTGCGTGTGTGTGTGTGTGTGTGTGTGTCTGCTCTTCTTCGTCTTCTTTTTGTTTTTAATGGCGGTTGGAAAACCACTAAAGGTGCATTACCGACACCTAGTGGACTGGAGTGTGGGCAGTATTGTGTGCGTATCTGCGTCTCTCTGCAGGCTTTTGTTTGGAGTGCGTCACTAATAACGGAACGTGCAGGAACGGGAATCAAACATTACTTCCTAGTCAGACAATGATGACTCAGAGGAATAATTCCGCAAATTAAGACAAAAATAAACGGTGAAAGTAAAGGTTCACGAATTAAATACTGTTTATTTGATCAAACAGGCTTTGTAAATAATACTCAGAGTTGTATGTAACATTTGGTAGTGGTAATAATGGTAGTAAAGGCACAAACACAAAGACTCACAGTCACACTGCATGCTCAAAGATACACAAAGATCAGAGGTAAAGTAAAAGAAAAACAATTTTATTTAAATATTCAACCCATCCCTCTCCTCTTCATCTGTGTCTTCCTCATACTCGTCATCACCAAAGTACTTGAGGGAAAAATATAAATGAACAAAATTAAATGAATCTTAAAATAATAATAATAATAATAATAATAATAATAATAATAATAATAATATATGATAGTTTATCCCTTACATCTTCAATTGGAGGAAGAGAAGGAGGAAGGGGAGTAGGAGGAGATGGAGAAGGAGGAGGGGGAGGAGGTGGCATGTCATCCTCTTCTGAGGAACTGAGACAGAAGTCACTTTCCTGCAGAATACATCACACTAAACTACATCTGGATACACTTTTTTTTTTTTTTTTTTTTTTTTTTTTAATATTAATGTATGACATTCAATGAAAATGACATTTAACAAAATAAAGTCTATACTGCTTACTGTTCGAGACAGAATGTAAGTGGATGCCTGGGGAAAAGCAGCAAAATTAAACTTATATTGACATACAAAGTATTAATACATGATATAAAAATCATTATTTAAAAAAAAAAATAGGTGGAATTCCTTTAGGCATGCTTACGCTTGAATGGTCAGAACTGTACCCCCGTCCACTGTCCTCTGCCATATTCAGTTACTGAGAACATAAAATAAATGTAAATTGATAATTGATTACAGAGAAATCAAACATCACAGTGTCACGAGTTCCCCTTTATGCAGCGCGCTGTGGAGCATGTGAGCGCGCGTGCACGAGCAGGTGCACCTGCTTTTCCCTTGTGCACAACATTTCCACACGTGCATTTGTTTACGTTTCTGGAACGTTTGATTGGACGCAACTTGTGAAAAAAAACACCAACACCCCCCCCCCCCCCCCCCCCCCCCCAAACATTTTAGACACTTTAAAAAAAAAGACCCAGTTTTTTTTAAAAAAAAAAAAAAATAGTTTTGCCATGATATTTATTGCTTTTTAGCATGTTAACTTGTTAGCATGTTATTTATAGCTTGTTAGACGTAAAGCCAGCTTTAATTGTGTTTACACATTTTATTGTTAGTCATACCATTAACAAATTAGCTGTCATTGTGTACCTACTCATGCAAAAGAAGCTAACTTTAGTTAGATAGCAACTTTAGAACTGTACGACCGTCCACTGTCCTCTGCCATATTCAGTTACTGAGAACATAAAATAAATGTAAATTGATATTTGATTTCAGAGAAATCAAACATCACAGTAATTACTGAAATTATCCATCACAATAATCACTGTGTGAGAGAGTGGTTTGCTTACCTGTGGGCAGAATTTTCACAAATGAAATACCCATGGTGGCCAAATATTTCACACACACACACACACACACACACACACACACAAATGTCAGGGTGCTGCAACAACTTCGTGTGAAAGAGCATGGGTTAAAAAAAAAAAAACTCGAACATTTTAGACACTTAAAAAAAAAGACCCAGCTTAAAAAAAAAAAGTTTTGCCATGATATTTATTGCTTTTTAGCATGTTAGTTTGTTAGCATGTTATTTATAGCTTGTTACAGCTTGTTAGACGTAAAGCCAGCTTTAATTGTGTTTACAGAAGAAGTTAACTTTAGTTAGATAGCAACTTCTTAATGATGCAGTAAGTGAGTAATTTATATTACTATCACTTTAGCTTGACAGAAGGAGACCAGAATTCTTTAAAGGACTGAAAAGTTATTTTTCTTTCTTTTCTTTTTTTTTTTCCTGAGTCCAAAATTTTTTCAAATCATCATCTGTCATCCTCGTCATCTTCATCACCAAAATACTTGAGGGGGAAAAAATATAATTGAACAAAATGAAATTAATCTAAATTAAAAAGGGTATTTAAAAAATATATGATAGGGTATTTGTGTGTGTGTGTGTATGTGATTGTGCCCTGCGATGCACTGGCACCCTGTCCAGGGTGTACCCCACCTTGTGCCCGATGCCCCTGGGATTGGCTCCAGGTTCCCCCGCGACCCTGTAGAAGGAGTAAGCGTCGTTCTGTCTGTGTCTTGTTTCACACAGGTCCTTCTGTCACCTACCCACCCACCCACATACGGCACTCTTTTGTCTTCCTTAATGGCCCAGTGCTGCTGCTGTTGGCACAGAAGATCCAGGCTTTCCCCCATGATTTCAAGTTTAAATTTGAATTAAACTACCAAAGATTGTGTCAAAAGGATTGTGTCTGCTTAATAGCCACCCTAAATGAGCACAAGTGAAGACAAAATACATACTCTAGTCACATTTTTATTTTGAAAAAGTGGATAAAAAAAATTCTTAGTAACAGTCTACACAGAATTAGGCTTTTCAAATATTGACATAATTTACAACATAGGGATCTGAACCCCGTTTGACTAGCATAGCACATCATCAGATGAGCAACATCACTCATCTAGCCATTGCAGATCCTGGCCCTCTCCTCGGAAGGACTTCCTTTTCACCCCATAGTCAAACTTCAGTTCAGTGTCCACACTGATGTCCCGCAGGGCCCTGAAGAGGACGACATCCACGTCCTGTCCATTCATCTTCAAAACGAAAGGTTCAGGACACAGGTTGGCTTGCTTGGATGAATGGTTCAATCTTCTGCCCACAGTGTCTGCACAGGGGTGGCATTCACAAGGAAAAGTCTGGGCGTCGATGCAGAGAGGCCTCTGGCCGGTCCTGAAGAAAAACAGGTACACTGCTTCATCCTGTAGATTCTGAATCATGACTTTTCCCTGGGCATATGTGATTACCTTCCCATGGTAATCACACACGATGTCACCTTTGGAAAAGGGTTGGGTTGCAACAACTCCTGCAAAAGAGAGCAAAACAATATGCATCAGATGAAAAGAACGAAATCAACAGGTTTACAAACAGTGTTTTGTTTTAATTTTTTCTGTTAGGTTGTAAGGTAAATTCAAATAGCAAAACCATAATCTAAGTAATAATAACTTCTCCCCTCATTACAAAAATAACTAAAAAGTTTTTTTTTTTTTTACCTAGCCCTTTCTCTCCACCAAAATCTTTGATGGCCAGGCCTTTCCACGTCTCCTGAGACACGTTCCGGCGGAGGTCCTCATCAGTCTCGATGACAAGTTTGGTGGCTGGTTTCCAGGCCGCCAAAACGTCCGCTGGCTTTGGACAGTTGTTCTTCCACCCTTCCTTCAGAATCCCATATTTCACCCTGCTTTCGTGGGGTTTTCGGGTAAAGGCCTCTAGAACGAAGAATAAAATCACTTCAGTCACACACGTCAGGTATCGAAAGGAACAAATCACAACAGAAACGATTTGAGCTTGTGGGTGGAGAACATAGATTTGCTCCCTTGTCAAAATTTTTTTAAAAGTCATTTTGGTAGTCAACGTGGTATTTATTGAACAGGGTACTTACTCAGCAGCCGTTCCATTCTTTTGGCCTTTTGGGCGGCACGCCACTTGTCGTAGAAGACTCGATCGCCCGGAAACCCTGCCTTTAACCTGTCCAGTTTGGTGGGTGCTTTGCTGTCTGCCGATGCCGGAAACTTCATTAAAAAGGCTGCAAAGTCTTTGTGCCTGATGGACCGGAAAACCGGTCGGTGTCAGAGCTGTAAAAGGAAATGAGGTATGTGTTAACATATTAGAAATTAGGTGAACAACAAATACATGCAATTGTGATGTTTCGTGTCTGTTTAAGATGAAGAACCCTACCCTGCCAAGGAGTCCAGCAGTGTAGCCGTGGCCACTACAGTCTGTGGCATAGGTACTCTGTGCAGTTTGGCCACAGCAGTGTTGTAGGCCAGGTAAGAGGACACGGCCTCCTTCTCCGTGTCCGTCAGGTTAGCCGCCGCTGTCTCTAAAGCACCTCTCGCCTGACGACTGGTGGCTCTTAGAAAGTTTTCGAGTGTGCCCACACTCCACCTTTTTTCATAACTGCAGAAAGAAAAGGTTACATGAAATGTTAATTGTAATATGAACGGGTCTGATGTTTTCTGTATAGAAAGTGAACAATCACACATGAGTACGTCGAACACGTCGAAGCTTTAAATGAAGTGTCTTTTTTCTATTTCCAGTGAATTCAAAAGGAACTACCTTCTCTGCCCTGTCTGCAAGAAGACCTGGGACTGCCTGTCGGTGCATCTGCGCAGAGTCTGCATGAAGACACACGACGAAGCAGCGATCGAAGCAGCAGTGGGGCAGGCAAAGGCGGAAATGCGTGTGCTTCTGGCAACAGGGAGGGTGTTTAAGTACGGCCGACTGTGTCAGATTTTGGCTGCTGCTGACCCAATCAGCAGGTAGGTGGAAGATCTTTTCAGTCCTTTAAGAAAGTCTGGTCTCCTTCTGTCTGAAATGTATTTACATCTAAACCTTGTATCTAAACCTTGTTTTCTGTTTTGGAAAGGCTGATAGAGGAACTGGAGAGTCACTTTCTGGTGGTGACCAATGTGCGCCCACCCCTACCTACTTCCATTGAGAGGTCAGGGCCTTCCTCCTCCAGAGCCACACAGCCAACAGGGTTGGACGGCAAACCGTCAGAGAGCTCCTCTGGCAGCAGCGGAAGGAGCAGTGGCGAGACCTTTCAATGGTGAGAATCTCAGTTTTATAGCTTTACTGATTGTGTTTTAGCTTTACTGCAGTGAATTTCTGATATTACGGAGCCCCCCTAGTGCCAGATAAAAAAAAAAATTCAGAAATAAAAAGTCGTGTGCAATCTGTGCTCTCAGTTTTGCAATCCGTTTCTCAAAAAATAAACACACAAAAAGGACATTGTCACGAATCGTGACAGAGCAGAGATAGGACGGATGCAAGTGCAGGATGAACAGTTGTTTATTGGAAAGAGAGACAGGCAGACAAATCCAAAACGTGATCCAAAACGTAATCCACAAACTTGCAAGAGGTCAGGCGATTGGCAAACAGGCATACACGGGGCAAGGCTAGAATCTAGGTCGTGGACACGGAAAACCGGGTCGAGAAACAAAACGAGAAACGAACTATGACGAGGAACTGGAAGCGGATAATCCAGCGCGAACTAACTTTAAACATGGACCGTGACTATGACTACGATACGAACTAAACTAACTCTAAACATGCAGCGAGAGCTATACAGACCCAAGTGAAATCCCAGCCAATGACAGAACAGGGAGGAGACATGACAGAAACATAAACAAAACACACGTGTCCAGATGTCACTACGGTCAACAACGGAAAAGCAGGTGCTCGCGCATTCGCGCTTAGAGCACGCTGCTTCAAGGGGGAATCGTGACAGACATAATGTGTATTGAGTGGACATAGAACCAATACAACTGAATATATTTTTAATTTTTCTATGTCCACTTAATACACATTATTAAGAAAATACACACTATGTCCTTTTTGTGTGTTTATTTCTTGAGAAATAGAAGAGAGAAGTTCGAATGTACAGCGAATGTCCAATATAAATCCAGCTGTAACACGGTGATGTAAGATTACGAAATCTCAGAGGGAAAATATCAGAAATTCCCACATTCCCGCATTTCCACACGTGCATCAAATTACATGAAAAATTTGAAAAGGTTGGTAGAATTTGGTGGGGTTTTTTTTTCGTATTAAAACTTGTGCACACAAAACTTAATTGTGCTTGAATACATGTACATAATTTTTACTTGTACTTTCTATACAGATTCCTCACATACCAGACCATCAACACCAACCTGAGGCATGATGACAAGGACCTGCATACAGACTGTAGGGAGTTCATAGACTACCTCGGACTGCTGCAGAAGAGCTGCAGTAAGAAGGTCAGCAAGGAGATCACCCGAAAAAGGCAAGTTTATTTTTGCACCCATTTTTCTGAATTGCAGCAAATATATGTGAGCACTGTGACAAATAATATTATGATGTGTTAATATGTTTGATCTTTTTCACAGGCACGAGAGGTTGACAGCAGATGGAGAACTGACAACGCATGACTGCACAGCTGTGCTCAGGGCCGCCAAAGGAGACTTCATGGCCATCACCCGGAAGATGTTCCAGAGTGGCTGAACAAGAAGACCACTGCCTCGGGGTACACAAGGAGCACAAGACGAGTGCTCAACAAGTGGCCACATTTGCCCTTTCCCAACTTACAACTTACTTGGACTTACAACCCGTATATCTGCCAAACAGACTGAGAGCAAGCAGTCAGAATTTATCACCACCCACGGCAAGTGGCCACATTTGCCCTTTCCCAGGAGGAGGTTACTGTAATTTGGAAATAATTTTCCTGTCAGAAACAGGATGTATTCATTTATCTAGACGTTATTTATGAATGAATGTAAATAATTTTTATTTTTCCTCTGCAAACAGTGGTTTGGGCTGTACTACACGTGTGCGGCAACAACTCCAGTCCTGCGTCAGAAAACGGAAGAGGGAAGATATGGATGGGACTGAAGAGAGATTCTTCATCTCATCCGCGAGTGGAAGAATACACAATCCCTCCAATGACCTCCAACGGCTGCACATAAGGTAAGCTGACCTTCATGATTCATTTCCCATACAATATGTATGGCATCTGAGGTCTGAGGGAAGATTTTTTATTTTATTTTTATGTATGTATATGGTGGTCTTCGAGACAGCCACCAAAAGTCTGACACAGAAGTCTCTGGTAGCTGGCTATCTGACAAATTCGACTGCTACAGCGGAGAAACATTACCGCATGAAGCAGGCAGACAACGTCGTGAGGGCTAGTCAGCTCCTGGATTCGCTGGCTGGCCAGTCGAGGTAAGCATGTTATATTTGTCAATACAGTTAATACAATCCAGAATTTGTAATCAAATTATATTACACACACTTTGAACACTAGTCTTATACTCGTCTCCTTCTAAAATATTATTTCTTTTTATTCAGCACTGATCCTTCAGATGGGGAATCCAGCCGCGCTGCCCAGCAGAAGGCAGAGACGACAGATGTGCAAATGGATTTTGAGGCAGCGTACAACCGGCTCGTAGAACAGCACGCGGTGACTCTGGAGGGTGGAGCACCAGATAAGGCTCTGCGCGCCAACATCTCACCTAGCTTTCAGCAGAAGCTGTACGAGCGATGGGTGAAGGCCTAGATGATATTCACTGTAAGTATATTTTAAAACTATATGTAAAAAGATATTTACCATGTAAGGTGCTATGTTCACAGTTGTGAAGTATAGTCTTGACTAACAAAATCTTTCCATGTTTTCTTGACAGCGCGCTTTGGCCCTCGTCTACCCCGTGAGGAGAAGGTCAGCAAGTGGATCTCTGATCAGGGATGGAGGAGCAACATACCCAGTGCAGCCCAGTTCGTCGACGAATGGAAGCCCCATGGATCCGTGGACACAGCATTAGACGCTAAACAGATCCGGAGACTCACAAGGACCCAGAGGTGGAAAGGACTTGTTGTGACAGAAGATGGAGGGAAGGGCAAGGGCGTCAACGCCACCCGAAGATTTCTGGCTGGTGAGGTGGTGTGTGACTACCACGGGCAGGTCGTCACAGCCTCAGAGGGACACAGCACTGTGAGTGCGGAGGACAGTGTTCACATGTTTTTTTTCGAAAACATGAATGGACAGGCTATGTGCACTGACGCACATTCGCCTTGCTGTGAGTGCCATCCAGACCGACAGACTTTTGGGCGGTTAATCAACCACTCAAGGAAACGTTGCAACCTGAGGCCCAGAGCATACACTCTTCAAAACGGGGTGGACATTATTATTTTCCTGGCCACAAAGAACATTAAAGAAAATGAAGAACTTTTGTTTGATTACGGTGTTGAAAGAAGGTCTTTTATAGGAAAGGGTTTAAACCTCCTTTGGGTATGAATCTGTAAATACCTGTGAAAATTCGTGTAAATACTAGTGTAAAAAATATGTAGAATGTGCATAAATACGGCCCGTATTACTTGTTATCTTCCTTTTTTTTAATGAATGAGTTTTTCAATGTAAATAAACTTGCCTTGCCTTCTGCCTAGTTTATATTAATATGCTCTGTGTCACTAGAATACCGGTGTAAATGTGTAAATACTCCTCTGTAAATAAAATTTGCATTTGTATGAGTGTATAAATCAGTTTTGGAACAAGAATTTATGTTTAACCTGTAACGATGTGCTCCCAGTTTATTTATTATTGGTGTGGTTTGGTGTATAATGGCTTATTTCCTATACAAGAAAATCTTTTATAGTAAATGTATGAGCAGTATCTGGTGTATGAGCAGAATCTGGTGTTTGTCAATAACTGGAATCTGTTCTGGGAGCGTCCTAGGTTGTTTCGTCCTGATGGCCTGCACCCCAGCAGCCTTGGAGCGGAACTGCTTTCAGACAACATTTCCAAGGCGCTACACTCCAAGTGACTGCCTACCGTAAGTACATCTTCCAATAATAACAACATTTAGTATAATCAATGTTCAATTAAAAATCCGGCAAAGGTAATACATACTATAGAGACTGTGTCTGTTCTCCGAGCTATACAAATATATAGAAAATCTCGGAAAGTCTATCTTCGTAACCTAATTAACATAAAATTAAATCATATTGAATGCACAGCCAGCACTTTTGATCTGAGGCTAGGACTATTAAACATTAGATCTCTCGCGTCTAAGGCTCTTATTGTTAACGACATCATTACTGATCAGGAATGTAATTTAATGTATTTAACAGAAACTTGGATTAAACCAAACGAGTACATAGCATTAAATGAAGCCAGTCCTCCTGGATACAGTTATGTACATCAGCCTCGTTCAACTGGCAGAGGAGGAGGTGTTGGACTCATCCATAGTAAAAATCTAGTCCTCACACAAAAATTCAATTCAATTCAATTTCAATTCAATTTTATTTGTATAGCGCTTTTTACAATAGACATTGTCTCAAAGCAGCTTTACAGAAATATCAACACGGTAAGAACCTAAGCATAAATTTAATTCTTTTGAAATTCTTTATACCAGTATAAGTTATGTAGCCACAAAAAAATAAGTCAATTCCTCTAATTATTATTTACAGACCCCCAGGGCCATATACTGAATTTCTTAGTGAATTTGCAGACTTTGTCTCAAACCTGGTTGTGTCTGTAGATAAAGCATTAATCGTCGGAGACTTTAATATTCATTTTGATAACCTGGAAGACCCTCTAAGATTAGCGGTTGTGTCCATCTTAGATTCAGTAGGGATTAATCAGAACGTAATCGGGCCTACTCATAATGGTGGTCACACTCTTGACCTCATACTAACATACGGACTAAGTATAGAAAATATTACCATTTTTCCGCAGTCTGAAGTTGTCTCAGACCATCTCGTTCATAATACGTATTGATCATAATATTTACACCTCGCCTCGCTACCGCATAAAACGTACCTACAAATCAGCTACTGCACCGAGCTTCATAAATAACCTCGCAGAAACATCAATTAGATTTGGATCACCGTCAGATCACACAGAACTCGATCAGGCGACTGAAAGCTTGGAGTCAACACTCCGCTACACGCTAGATAGAGTGGCTCCACTCAAAAGGAAAATAATTAGAGAAAAAAAATTAGCACCCTGGTATAACGATCAAACGCGAACCTTAAAACAGACAACTCGACAATTAGAACGTAAATGGCGTCAAACCAAACTGGTGATATTTCAAACAGCATGGAAGGAGAGCCTACTGAAATATAGGAAATCTCTTGGCGATGCTAGAAAAATCTATTTCTCCACCTTAATAGGAGACAACAAAAACAATTCTAGATTCCTTTTCAACACAGTAGCAAAATTAACTAAGAATAAAACCACTACAGAGAGAAACACTCAATCATTACATAGCAGTGAAGATTTCATGAAATTTTTCATTGATAAGGTTGAAAATATTAGACGTGAAATACAGGCCATTAAATTAAAACCGGACAGTACTGTAACAAACCCATTACATGACAATGTAGCAATATCAGATCAATGTTTAGAGTGTTTTGCTCCGCTTAGAGAGACCGAACTAGCTACATTAATCTCTTCAGCCAATTCATCAACTTGCATACTAGATCCCTTACCTACATGTTTGTTTAAACAGATTTGTCCAGGAGTAATTGAACCACTTCTAAATATAATCAATTCTTCCCTAAGCACTGGCTATTTACCTAAATCACTTAAATTAGCAGTTATTAAATTGTCTCAATTGTCCAACTATAGACCAATATCAAATCTCCCCTTCATCTCTAAGATTTTAGAAAAGGTTGTAGCAAAGCAGTTATGCTCGTACTTAGATAGGAATAACATTCATGAAATGTATCAGTCAGGATTTAGACCTCATCACAGCACAGAGACAGCGTTAGTTAAAGTAGTAAATGACCTTCTACTGACTTACGATCGGGGTTGTGTCTCGCTGCTTGTGTTACTCGACCTTAGTGCAGCTTTTGATACTATAGATCACACTATTCTACTTGATAGATTAGAAAATGTTGTTGGTATTAAGGGAACAGTCCTCTCCTGGCTCAGGTCTTATCTGACCGATCGTTATCAGTTCGTAGATGTAAATGGTGATTTCTCTATACGTACTGAGGTTACTTTTGGAGTTCCACAGGGTTCTGTTTTAGGCCCACTGCTCTTTACTTTATATATATGCTACCCCTAGGTCAAATTATTCGTAAACATGGAATTAGCTTCCACTATTATGCTGATGATACACAGTTGTATGTTTCAGCGAAGCCAGAGGACAGACAGAAGCTTAGTAAAGTTGAGGACTGTGTAAAGGACATTAGACATTGGATGTTAATTAACTTCCTTCTACTTAATTCTGATAAAAGAGAAATACTTTTATTAGGCCCACGTGTAGCTAGAAGTAATCTTTCTGATCTCACAGTAACTCTGGATGGTCTTTCTGTTTCATCATGTACAGCAGTTAAAGACCTTGGAGTGATTATTGACTCCAGCCTATCATTTGATGCTCATGTAGATAATATTACTAGGATAGCCTTCTTTCATCTCAGAAATATTTCTAAAATAAGAAACATATTGTCACTACACGATGCGGAAATACTAGTTCATGCATTCGTCACCTCTAGATTAGATTACTGTAATGCCATACTGTCTGGATGTTCCAGTAGGAATATAAATAAGCTCCAGTTAGTCCAGAATGCAGCTGCTAGAGTCCTAACTAGAACTAGAAGATACGACAATATCACACCGATATGATCAATACTGCATTGGCTCCCAGTAAAATCTCGCATTAATTATAAAATACTTTTATTAACCTATAAAGCACTAAATGGTCTCGCGCCACAATATCTAAGCGACCTTTTGGTTTTATATGATCCGCCACGCCTACTTAGGTCAAAAGATGCAGGCTATTTGACGGTACCTCTGATAGTGAATGCTACAGCAGGGGGAAGAGCTTTCTCTTATAGAGCCCCACAGTTATGGAACAGTCTTCCTATTAGTGTTCGGGACTCAGACACAGTCTCAGTGTTTAAGTCTAAGCTTAAAACGTATTTGTTTACTCAAGCCTACCCTGACTAGATTCTGTTCTACTACTTCGCAGTCATAATTATCTTTTTTCTCCCTCTCTCCTTTCGCCGAGCCCCACACGAATTTATGGAGATACTAGAGATCCAGATCCTTTCTGCCTCTGGATGGAGCTCAAATCTTCTTTAATTCCAGACTGCTGGGACTACGGCTGCTCCTAACGCCATACAGACTTCATATAAATCCATAATGAACTTTTTCACACTAACTGTTGTTACCCAGATGAGGATGGGTTCCCTTCTGACTCGGGTTCCTCTCAAGAATTCTTCCTCTTAAAACATCTTAGGGAGTTTTTCCTTGCCACCGTCGCCACTCAGTGGCTTGCTCAGTCGGGATAAATTCGCAACTTTAATATCTGTATACCATGTTGATATTTCTGTAAAACTGCTTTGAGACAATGTCTATTGTAAAAAGCGCTATGCAAATAAAATTGAATTGAACTGAATTGAATTAAATGGGGTTAGACTTCCGTTGGTTATAAATGTGTAAATGTGTGTAAATATTCCTCTGTAAACAATATGTGTAT
This sequence comes from Ictalurus punctatus, assembly GCF_001660625.3. Taxonomy (NCBI): domain Eukaryota; kingdom Metazoa; phylum Chordata; class Actinopteri; order Siluriformes; family Ictaluridae; genus Ictalurus; species Ictalurus punctatus. The sequence goes on along the minus strand of NC_030439.2, from coordinate 224,554 downwards.
GTGCATGAGTGTATAAATACAGTTTATAGCAAGAATTTAAGTTTACACTGTGAAGGCGTGCTCAAAGTTTGTTATCGATGTAGCGTCATTCCTTGTAGACTTTCACCCATATCACTTATTAGCTGTCTGTTACTAGCCCTTTAACGAGCTGTGCCTCCATGAAATGCATCAGCTGCCCATTAAAAACGTTGTTGATGTCACTTGTTGTGACATTTTTGTTGACTAGCTAGACAGAAGGAGACCAGAAGTTTTTAAAGCACCGAAAATATCTACCACCAACCTGCACATACATGGTTGATGACCATGATTCTGTTGACCGGCTCATAGTCCGGAGCGAGATCCTGCAGGATGTCGTGGGGTGGTGATGAACTCTGATGGCTTGCTCTCGGTGTCTTAGGTAGGGATACGTAGTGCAAGTCCAAACTCAGAGACTCCTTACTGGGTGGCTTATTCCTGTTCGCAGCGGTCAGGATGACTTAAAGACAGAAGGACACCAGAATTTTTAAAGGACTGAAAAGGTCTACCTCTAATAAACCGCGAGCACATCTTAGCTAGTAATAGCAATTTTACTGGGGTTATATCACACAGTGTGGCAAGTAATAATCTGGAAACACCTTTGTAATATCACAGTCTAAAACTGGATTCAAAGAGAAGCAAATCAGTAAATGAATGACTTAAAAATGAATAAATGTATTAAAAATTGATAAATTTCGCTGATACACACATGTGCGTTTATAACCAAAGGAGGTCTAAACCCTTTCCTATAAAATAATTTCTTTGAACACCATAATAAAATAAAAAACCTAAATAAATAATAATAATAATAATAATAAAAATGTCAAAATACATGTGGAGCAATCCGGAACAATTTTTTTTTACTGTTAAAGTAGGCATTCAAGTAAAAAAAGCCTTAAGCTGCTATTGGGGACTGAAGGCCATACACCGTTTCGGGGGTAATTGTTCAGAATTCATTGATACACTCCATACCTAAAGGCCTGCAGACTGGAGTGCCATTTTAAGGAAAATTGTGCAATTGCATCTCTTTAAATCATAAGTACAGACGAACAGAGTAGTAGCTGATGTAAATGTTTAAAATTAACAGTCACTTTTTTCCCCCTCAATCTAGTTGAAGCGCAAATTGTTTTTTTCTGCTGCGCTACAATCTGGCGCCTCACGGCTACATGGAGCCCGAGGACCAGCGTTACTTCCAGCCGTGGCGGGATTACTTGGGTCTCGCGGACACGGAGCGTATGATGCGGGAAACCTCTGTTCCCGAACCTCAGCAGTTCCGGAAGTTCGGGTTTACGCCTGAGATTTCTCATCACCAGGGCCGTAATGCTGTAATGTTCCAGACTTTCCCCGAGCCTGAGATGTCCGTGGTCAGAGGCAGTCCGAAAACGCCGATGGGGCAACTGAAACGCGGCCGTACCAGGACCACAGGGTCTCCACCTCTACCTCCATCACCTCAAGGTTCTCACTCTGGGGAAATGTTCTGCGGTTTCTGCAAACATAACCGCGAGTCTGAAGAAGTGTTCAGGTCACACTGCCTGAGGGGAAGCGGCGGAGAAGTGGCGTGTCCTTACCTGCGCCGGTATGTGTGTCCGCTGTGCGGGGCGACGGGCGACCGCGCGCACACCATACGCCTCTGCCCGCTCGTGGACAGCACGTATACCTCCGTGTACACCTCCAGGTGCACCTGGGCTGCCCGCCACTTTCACACTCGCTACCAAACTGTAGGTTATTTTTTTATTGCTTTTATCTGAGGGTGTGTGGCTGTAGAAAGTTCCAAGTGTCTTAAAAAAAAACTTGTTGCGCAAAAAAACAAGTTTTTCAGCATTCTATTTTTAATGTCTGCATTATTGTACTTATGTTACGTTATGGCTTAGAGCTGTTAGGCTTAGTTGTTTTTAACTCTGGAATGACCTGCCCTGGGTTTAGAGCTGTAACATCTGGAAAGGTGTGACTGTCAAGAGTTTTACTTTACTAACTTTGTGTGCACTTTATTTGTGTATGCACTTGTTTTGTGTGTTTATTTTCACTGGGGTTTTTGGTTTTTGAAGCTGATTTCTCTAACAAGCTTGTGCTTGAAAATCTGAACGCCACTTTCACACTCGCTACCAAACTGTAGGTAATTTTTCATTTTATTTAATTTTTTTAATTTTTTTTTTTTTACCTGGGAAGGTGAACAAGAAGCTTCACAGGTACGTCAGCGATCCTTAAAGTCCGGTACTGTACCTGAAATACTTTTACATGTAGCCTTCACTATATATTCAAAAGGTACTAAAGATGTACCAGTTATGATAACATTTCAGAGAAAAGATAAAGTACAGTTGGTGCTTTTATCTGAGAGTGTGTGGCTGTAGAAAGTTCCAAGTGCTTATCGTTATGACTTAGAGCTGTTAGGCTCAGTTGTTTTTAACTCTGGAATGACCTGCCCTGGGTTTAGAGCTGTAACACCTGGAAAGGTGTGACTGTCAAGAGTTTTACTTAACTAACTTTGTGTGCACTTTATTTGTATATGCACTTGTTTTGTGTGTTTATTTTCACTGGGGTTTTTGGTTGAATATTTAAATAAAATTGTTTTTCCTTTTACTTTACCTCTGATCTTTGTGTATCTTTGAGCATGCAGTGTGACTGTGAGTCTTTGTGTTTGTGCCTTTACTACCATTACTACCACGACCAAATGTTACATACAACTCTGAGTATTATATACAAAGCCCGTTTGATCATATAAACAGTATTTAATTTGTGAACCTTTACTTTTACCGTTTATTTTTGCTTAATTTGCGGAATTATTCCACTGACTCATCATTGTCTGACTAGGAAGTAATGTTTGATTCCCGTTCCTGCACGTTCCGTTATTAGCGACGCACACCGGGATAATTGGTATAGGTGTTCATATCTTGTTAGTATATTCCGGTCAGGACAATTGGTAAGTTCCCATGTTTATATTGTTCAGTTTTACCGTTTGTTTTGGTCGTTATTTGCCGAATTATTCTACTGAATCATCATTGACTGACTAGAAAGTAATGTTTGATTCCCGTTTCCTGCACGTTCGTATAGATCGGGGTCACCAACCTTTTTGAAACTGAGAGCTACTTCAGGGGTACTGAGTCATACGAAGCGATACCAGTTTGATAAACTCTTCTGAAATAACAAATTTGCTCAGTTTGCCTTTAGTTATATATATTATTATTAATGATAAATGATTCATTGATGTGAAGACACTGATCACATTAATGATTTCTCTCAATAATTATCAACAATGAAATAAGGTGAGAAACAGACAATATCGATATTCAACAATTTATTTCTATTAATCTGAGCAGCTGCTTACTTTTTGAGATGATCACTTCTACAACATTTCATAGGAAAAATGTCCCATTGCCACTTGCCAATAAAAATGTCATCAAAGTTCATCACCACCCCACGACATCCTGCAGGATCTCCCTCCGGACTGTGAGCCGGTCAACAGAATCATGGTCATCAACCATGTATGTGCAAGTTGGTGTTAGATATTTTCGGTGCTTTAAAAACTTCTGGTCTCCTTCTGTCTAGCTAGTCAACAAAAATGTCACAACAAGTGACATCAACAACATTTTTAATGGGCAGCTGATGCATTTCGTGGAGGCACAGCTCGTTAAAGGGGAAGTAACAGACAGCTAATAAGTGATATGGGTGGAAGTCTACAAGGAATGACGCTACATTGATAACAAACTTTGAGCACGTCTTCACAGTGTAAACTTAAATTCTTGCTATAAGTTGTATTTATACACTCATGCACATACACATTGTTTACAGAGGAATATTTACACATGTATTTACACATTTATAACCAAAGGAAGTCTAACCCCATTTGCTATGAAAGATTTTCTTGTATAAGAAATAAACCAATATACACCAAACCCCACCAATAATAAATAAACTGGGAGCACATCTTTACAGGATAAACTTAAATTCTTGTTCCAAAACTGATTTATACACTCAGACAAATTTTATTTACAGAGGAGTATTTACACACATGTACACATGTGTTTACACACTTATAACCAAAGGAAGTCTAACCCCATTTCCTATAAAAGATTTTCTAATCAAACAAAAGTTCTTCATTTTCTTTAATGTTCTTTGTGGCCAGGAAAATGATAATGTCCTCCCCATTTTGAAGAGTGTATGCTCTGGGCCTCAGGTTGCAACGTTTCCTTGAGTGGTTGATTAACCGCCCAAAAGTCTGTCGGTCTGGATGGCACTCACAGCAAGGCGAATGTGCGTCAGTGCACATAGCCTGTCCATTCATGTTTTCGAAAAAAAACATGTGAACACCGTCCTCCGCACTCACAGTGCTGTGTCCCTCTGAGGCTGTGACGACCTGCCCGTGGTAGTCACACACCACCTCACCAGCCAGAAATCTTCGGGTGGCATTGACGCCCTTGCCCTTCCCTCCATCTTCTGTCACAACAAGTCCTTTCCACCTCTGGGTCCTTGTTAGTCTCCGGATCTGTTTAGCGTCTAATGCTGTGTCCACGGATCCATGGGGCTTCCATTCGTCGACGAACTGGGCTGCACTGGGTATGTTGCTCCTCCATCCCTGATCAGAGATCCACTTGCTGACCTTCTCCTCACGGGGTAGACGAGGGCCAAAGCGCGCTGTCAGGAAAACATGGAAAGATTTTGTTAGTCAAGACTATACTTCACAACTGTGAACATAGCACCTTACATGGTAAATATCTTTTTACATATAGTTTTAAAATATACTTACAGTGAATATCATCTGGGCCTTCACCCATCGCTCGTACAGCTTCTGCTGAAAGCTAGGTGAGATGTTGGCGCGCAGAGCCTTATCTGGTGCTCCACCCTCCAGAGTCACCGCGTGCTGTTCTACGAGCCGGTTGTACGCTGCCTCAAAATCCATTTGCACATCTGTCGTCTCTGCCTTCTGCTGGGCAGCGCGGCTGGATTCCCCATCTGAAGGATCAGTGCTGAATAAAAAGAAATAATATTTTAGAAGGAGACGAGTATAAGACTAGTGTTCAAAGTGTGTGTAATATAATTTGATTACAAATTCTGGATTGTATTAACTGTATTGACAAATATAACATGCTTACCTCGACTGGCCAGCCAGCGAATCCAGGAGCTGACTAGCCCTCACGACGTTGTCTGCCTGCTTCATGCGGTAATGTTTCTCTGCTGTAGCAGTCGAATGTGTCAGATAGTCAGCTACCAGAGACTTCTCTGTGTCAGTCAGACTCTTGGTGGCTGTCTCGAGGACCCGGTGTGCTCTCTGGCTGGTCACCCATGGTCTGACGCCATACCTAAAGTGCAAGTCGAAACCGTATATTAATTTGATGTTTATTTATTTATATACATATAAAACACATCTACCCTCAGACCTCAGGTGCCATACAGAGTGTGTGCGAAATTAATCATGATGGTCAGCTTACCCTATGTGCAGCCGTTGGAGGTCATTGGAGGGATTGTGTATCCTTCCACTCGTGGATGAGATGAAGAATCTCTCTTCAGTCCCATCCATATCCTCCCTCTTCCGCTTCCTGATGCAGGACTGGAGTTGTTGCCGCACACGTGTAGTACAGCCCAAACCACTGTTTGCAGAGGAAAAATAAAAATTAATTACATTCATTCATAAATAACGTCAAGATAAATTAATGCATCCTGTTTCTGACAGGAAAATTATTTCCAAATTACAGTAACCTCCTCCTGGGAAAGGGCAAATGTGGCCACTTGCCGTGGGTGGTGATAAATTCTGACTGCTTGCTCTCAGTCTGTTTGGCAGATATACGGGTTGTAAGTCCAAGTAAGTTGTAAGTTGGGAAAGGGCAAATGTGGCCACTTGTTGAGCGCTCGTCTTGTGCTCCTTGTGTACCCCGAGGCAGTGGTCTTCTTGTTCAGCCACTCTGGAACATCTTCCGGGTGATGGCCAGGAAGTCTCCTTTGGCGGCCCTGAGCACAGCTGTGCAGTCATGCGTTGTCAGTTCTCCATCTGCTGTCAACCTCTCGTGCCTGTGAAAAAGATCAAACATTAACACATCATAATATTATTTGTCGCAGTGCTCACATATATTTGCTGTAATTCAGAAAAATGGGTGCAAAAATAAACTTGCCTTTTTCGGGTGATCTCCTTGCTGACCTTCTTACTGCAGCTCTTCTGCAGCAGTCCGAGGTAGTCTATGAACTCCCTACAGTCTGTATGCAGGTCCTTGTCATCATGCCTCAGGTTGGTGTTGATGGTCTGGTATGTGAGGAATCTGTATAGAAAGTACAAGTAACAATTATGTACATGTATTCAAGCACAATTAAGTTTTGTGTGCACAAGTTTTAATACGAAAAAAAAACCCCCACCAAATTCTACCAACCTTTTCAAATTTTTCATGTAATTAAGTTGAGTTTGTTTTGATAGCCCCGCATCAGTCAGCTCCCTGAAAAACTGCTGCGTCTTCTCTGTCTCTGACAAATTCCAAGGATGGTGCCCGTGGGTCCATGTAACACAGAAAACGTGCAACGTTTTCAACCTGAAAAAAAAAAACGACACGTTAGATGACCTTCTCATCATGACCAGTTTTCTGTGTGAAAATATTTTTCTTGGATATCAAACTCAAAACAAGTGTTTTTTTTGTTTTTTTTTCATAAATACTTGACAAGTTTAGATTATTATGTTGTGCCGCTAAAGAATTATTTATAAAATACTATTAAATTTGCTTTCACACCCGTAATAGCAAGATGCTCCCTGTTCCATCGGAATATCCATCCATCTCCCAGTGGCTAATGGACGTGATGTGTTTTTTTTAAAGAAAAAAAAATTCAGAGGTAATTCAGAAAAAAGATCAGAGGTAACTACAATAAGTAATAAAGTGTTCTGTATGACAAATTCTGTATTATTACTAATTCCTTCTGTGTTATTACAAATGTTATCATTCACTACTACAGCGCTGAGTACGGCCTTTTTAATTACACATCTGTTTTTTTCTGTGTTCAAAATAGATATGATGACAGTGTTCGCACACCGACACAGTACCAGGCCATTTTGGCGGTAGCCAGGAACGACTTCCTGAAAATCTTTCGGAAGCTCGTCTCAAGCGCACAGGTCCTCTCAACAGAGGAGACCAGCTATCGCCGCTACTGCACGGCACTTTTGGTGTTACGTCACTTTCAATGCCTGGCAGCTGTGCAAGGCCTGACCGTGAGTGCATCTATTTTAAACGGCTTTTCACTTTTAATAAGCTGCGGTGGTTATTTACAAATGTGTTCTTTAATAAATTCTGCCTTTTCATTGTTTTTCGTGTGTCAGAGTGGGTCAACAGGAAGGAAGTTGACGACAGGGTGGTGATTGGCTTCGGCCGAAATGAAACGATGCAGCGAGCTGCCTGTTTTGCCTTGACAAAGGAGGAGGAAGCTGTAAGTTCTTCCGCTAGCCCATGATTTTAGTGGGGGTTTTGAAAGTGTATAGTGACAGGTTCTTCCTTCCGTCAGCTGGCTCTGCTTTGCTCACAGTTTCGAATGACCTCGGTGTGCTCCACAATTCAACATACCCGTGTGTGATTGTTCACTTTCTATACAAAAAATATCAGACCCAATCATACTACAATTAACATTTCATGTAACCTTTTCTTTCTGCAGTTATGAAAAAAGCTGGAGTGTGGGAACACTCGAAAACTTTTTAAGAGCCACCAGTCGTCAGGCGAGAGGTGCTTTAGAGACAGCGGCAGCTAACCTGACGGACACGGAGAAGGAGGCCGTGTCCTCTTACCTGGCCTACAACACTGCTGTGGCCAAACCGCGCAGAGTACATACGCCACAGACTGTAGTGGCCACGGCTACACTGCTGGACTCCTTGGCAGGGTAGGGTTCTTCCTCTTAAACAGACACGAAACATCACAATTGCATGTATTTGTTGTTCACCTAATTTCTAATATGTTAACACATACCTTCTTTCCTCTTACAGCTCTGACACCGATCGGTTTTCCAGTCCATCGGGCACAAAGTCTTTAGACTTTGCAGACTTTTTAATGAAGTTTCCGGCATCGGCAGACAGCAAAGCACCCACCAAACTGGACAGGTTAAAGGCAGGGTTTCCGGGCGATCGAGTCTTCTACGACAAGTGGTGTGCCGCCCAAAAGGCCAAAAGAATGGAACGGCTGCTGGGTACGTACCCTGTTCAATAAACACCACGTTGACTACCAAAATGGATAAAAAAAATAAATTTGCCAAGGGAGCAAATCTATGGTCTCCACCCACAAGCTCAAATCGGTTCAGTTGTGATTTGTTCCTTTCGATACCTGACGTGTGTGGCTGAAGTGATTTTATTCTTCGTTATAGAGGGCTTTACCCGAAAACCCCAAGAAAGCAGGTTGAAATACACAATTCTGAAGGAAGGGGGGGGAAGAGCAACTGTCCAAAACTAGCGGACGTTTTGGCGGCTTGGAAACCAGCCACCAAACTTGTCATCGAGACTGATGAGGACCTCCGCCAGAACGTGTCTCAGCAGACATGGAAAGGCCTGGCCATCAAAGATTTTGGTGGAGAGAAAGGGCTAAGTAAAAAAAAAAAAAAAAAAAAAAAAAAAAAAAAAAAAAAAACACCTTTTTTGTTATTTTTGTAATGAGGGGAGAAGTTATTACTTAAATTATGGTTTTGCTATTTGTAATTTACCTTACAACCTAACAAAAAAAAGTGATGTTGCTCATCTGATGTGCTATGCTAGTCAAACAGGGTTCTGATCCCCATGTTGTAAATTATATAGATATTTGAAAAGCCTAATTCTGTGTAGACCATTACTAAGAATTTTTTTTTCCCCATCCACATTTGCTAAATAAAAATGTGACTAGAGTATGTATTTTGTCTTCACTTGTGCTCATTTAGAGTGGCTATTAACAGAATCTTTTTGACACAATTTTTGGTAGTTTAATTCAAATTCAAACTTGAAATCCTAGGGGAAAGCCTGTATCTTCTGTGCCAACAGCAGCAGCACAGGGCCATTAAGAAAGACAAAAGAGTGGGGGATGAGGGTCAGTGGGTAGGTGACAGAAGGACCTGTGTGAAACAAGACACAGAATTTGTGTAGGTGAGGAGAGTAAACAAATTCTTCATCCTATTTCAACCAGAGTATTTATTCTCTGACATCTTACCTTGTGCACACAGAGCACAGAGCAGTGAATTCGGCCAGCTATTGTCACAAATCGTGACAGAGCAGAGATGAGGCAGATGCAAGTGCAGGACAACAGTTGTTTATTTGTAGAGACTGGCAGGCAGACAAATCCAAAACGTGATCCATAAACATGCAAGAGGTCAGGCAAACAGGCAAACAGTGCTGGGAAGCGCGTGGTATATATGCGGACCTGATTAGCGTGTAAACTGCTATCAGCTTGGAGCAATACAGACCCACGTGAATTCCCAGCCAATGACGGAACAGGGAGGAGACATGACAAACATAAACAAAACACACGTGTCCCAATGTCACTACGGTCAACAGCGGAAAAGCAGGTGCTCGCGCATTCGCGCTTAGAGCACGCTGCTTCAAGGGGGAATCGTGACAGCTATGTGATAATAATATGTTGTAAATATTTGAATAGCCTAATTCTGTGTAGACTAGCTAGTTGAATAGCTTCTTTTGCATGAGTAGGTACACAATGACAGCTAATTTGTTAATGGTATGACTAACAATAAAATGTGTAAACACAATTAAAGCTGGCTTTACATCTAACAAGCTATAACAAGCTATAAATAACATGGCAAAACTATTTTTTAAAAAAAACTGGGTCTTTTTTTTAAAGTGTCTAATATGTTTTTTTTTTTTGTTTGTTTGTTTGTTTTTTTTAAACCCATGCTCTTTCACACGAAGTTGTTGCAGCACCCTGACATTTGTGTGTGTGTGTGTGTGTGTGTGTGAAATATTTGGCCACCATAGGTATTTCATTTGTGAAAATTGTGCCCACAGGTAAGCAAACCCCTCTCTCACACAGTGATTATTATGATGGATAATTTCAGTAATTACTGTGTGTCACGTTTCGTGACGCAACGGAGTTAAGGTAGGATGCAAGTGCAGGTTGAACAACAGTTTTATTTATAGAGAGACAGGCAGACAAATCCAAAACGTGATCAAACAACGTAATCCAGTAGCATGCAAGGATCAGGCGATCGACAAACAGCCATAAACGAGGCAAGGCGGGAATCAACGTCGTGGTCTCGGGATACAGGGTCGAAATACCAAACATGAAACATAAACAGCAGCGAGGGACTGGTAGCGGAGAAACCAGCGGGAACTTAACAAACGAAACTACACAGGACATGAACTAAGAACTAAGAACTAAGAAACATGAAACATGAAACATGAAACATGAAACATGAAACATGAAACATGAAACATGAAACATGAAACATGAAACGATGGACTGCGGTTCTTGATCGCAAGGACTCTAAACTACTCGACTATCTAACTCATCCATTCAACATTCCGCGCTGTGTGCTGGGAGGCGCGCGGTATATATGCGGACATAATCAGCCTCGTAATGAATGACGGCTGAGGACGATTCAGACACACCTGAGACTACAACCAATGACAGAACGGGGAGGAGACATGACAGACACGTAAACAAATGCACGTGTAGAAATGTCACGATTGTGCACAAGGGAAAAGCAGGTGCACCGGCTCGTGCACGCGCGCTCACATACTCCACAGCGCGCTGCAAAAAGGGGAACTCGTGACACTGTGATGTTTGATTTCTCTGTAATCAATTATCAATTTACATTTATTTTATGTTCTCAGTAACTGAATATGGCAGAGGACTGTGGACGGTCGTACAGTTCTGACCATTCAAGCGTAAGCATGCCTAAAGGAATTCCATCAATAAAAGTTGAATTTTGCTGCTTTTCCCCAGGCATCCACTTACATTCTGGAGGAAGAGAAGGAAGAGGGGAGTAGGAGGAGATGGAGAAGGAGGAGGGGGAGGAGGTGGCATGTCATCCTCTTCTGAGGAACTGAGACAGAAGTCACTTTCCTGCAGAATACATCACACTAAACTACATCTGGATACACTTTTTTATATTAATGTATGACATTCAATGAAAATGACATTTAACAAAATAAAGTCTATACTGCTTACTGTTCGAGACAGAATGTAAGTGGATGCCTGGGGAAAAGCAGCATAATTAAACTTTTATTGACATACAAAATATTTATGCATGATATAAAAATCATTATTTTAAAATATAGATGGACTTCCTTTAGGCATGCTTACGCTTAAATGGTCAGAACTGTACCCCCGTCCACTGTCCTCTGCCATATTCAGTTACTGAGAACATAAAATAAATGTAAACTGATATTTGATTACAGAGAAATCAAACCTCACAGTTATTACGGAATTATCCATCACAATAATCACCGTGAGAGAGAGGGGTTTGCTTACCTGTGGGCACAATTTTCACAAATGAAATACCTATGGTGGCCAAATATTTCACACACATACGTCAGGGTGCTGCAACAACTTCGTGTGAAAGAGCATGGGGTTAAAAAAATAAATAAATAAAATAAAAATAAAAAAATTTAGACACTTTTTTTTAAAAAAAAGACCCAGTTTAAAAAAAAGTGTTGCCATGATATTTATAGCTTTTTAGAATGTTAACTTGTTAGCATGTTATTTATAGCTTGTTATAGCTTGTTCGACATAAAGCCAGCTTTAATTGTATTTACACATTTTATTGTTAGTCATACCATTAACAAATTAGCTGTCATTGTGTACCTACTCATGCAAAAGCAGCTATCTTTAGTTATAGTTTAAGTTAATGATGCAGTAAGTGAGTAATTTATATTACTATCACTTAGTTTGACAGAAGGAGACCAGAATTCCAAAATTTTTTCTAATCATCATCTGTCTTCCTCGTCCTCTTCATCACCAAAATACTTGAGGGGGAAAAAATATAATTGAACAAAATGAAATCAATCTAAATTAAAAAGGGTATTTTAAAAATATATGATAGGGTGTTTGTATGTGTGTGTGTGTGTGTGTGTGAAAAAAAACCTGATATTTATATGATATTTATAGCTTTTTAGCATGTTATCTTGTTAGCATGTTATTTATAACTTGTTATAGCTTGTTAGACATAAAGTTGTGCCCTGCGATGCACTGGGACCCTGTCCAGGGTGTACCCCGCCTTGTGCCCGATGCCCCTGGGATTGGCTCCAGGTTCCCCCGCGACCCTGAAGAAGGAGTAAGCGGTAGAAGATGGATGGATGGTTGGATGATAGGGTATTACTTATACACGTATATCAAAAACTCAACTCAATTTCAGCTTAAAGATGTGAAATCACCCTGGCAGTCACATAACAACTGTATGTATATATATATATATATATATATATATATATATATATATATATATATATATATATATATATATATATAGTCTACACAGAATGAGGCTATTCAAATATTTACAACATGTTATTATCACATAGCTGGCCGAATTCGCTGGTCTATGCTCCGTGTGCACAAGGTAAGACGTCAGAGAATAAATGCTCTGGTTGAAATAGGTTGAAGAATTTGTTGTTTGCTCTCCTCACCTACACAAATTCTGTCTGTGTCTTGTTTCACACAGGTCCTTCTGTCACCTACCCACCCACCCTCATCCCCCACTCTTTTGTCTTCCTTAATGGCCCTGTGCTGCTGCTGTTGGCACAGAAGATATAGGCTTTCCCCCAGGATTTCAAGTTTGAATTTGAATTAAACTACCAAAGATTGTGTCAAAAAGATTGTGTCTGTTAATAGCCACCCTAAACGAGCACAAGTCAAGACAAAATACATACTCTAGTCACATTTTTATTTAGCAAAAGTGGATGGGAAAAAAAATTCTTATTAATAGTCTACACAGAATTAGGCTTTTCAAATATATATATAATTTACAACATAGGGATCTGAACCCCCTTTTGATTAGCATAACACAGCATCAGATGAGCAACATCACTCATCTAGCCATTGCAGATCCTGGCCCTCTCCTCGGAAGGACTTCCTTTTCACCCCATAGTCAAACTTCAGTTCAGTGTCCACACTGATGTCCCGCAGGGCCCTGAAGAGGATGACATCCACGTCCTGTCCATTCACCTTCAAAACGAAAGGTTCAGGACATAGGTTGGCTTACTTGGATGAATGCTTCACTCCTCTGCCCACAGTGTCTGCACAGGGGTGGCATTCACAGGGAAAAGTCTGGGCGTCGATGCAGAGATGCCTCTGGCCGGTCCTGAAGAAAAACAGGTACCCTGCTTCATCCTGTAGATTTTGGATCATGACTTTTCCCTGGGCATATGTGATTACCTTCCCATGGTAATCACACACGATGTCACCCTTGGAAAAGGGTTGGGTTGCAACAGCTCCTGCAAAAGAGAGCAAAACAATATGCATCAGATGAAAAGAACAAAATCAACAGGTTTACAAACAGTGTTTTGTTTAAATTTTTTCTGTTAGGTTGTAAGGTAAATTACAAATAGCAAAATAGCAAAACCATAATTTAAGTAATAATAACTTCTCCCCTCATTACAAAAATAACAAAAGGTTTTTTTTGTTGTTGTTTTTTTTTACCTAGCCCTTTCTCTCCACCAAAATCTTTGATGGCCAGGCCTTTCCACGTCTGCTGAGACACGTTCCGGCGGAGGTCCTCGTCAGTCTCGATGACAAGTTTGGTGGCTGGTTTCCAGGCCGCCAAAACGTCCGCTGGCTTTGGACATTTGTTCTTCCACCCTTCCTTCAGAATCCCATATTTCACCCTGCTTTCTTGGGGTTTTCTGGTAAAGCCCTCTATAACGAAGAATAAAATAACTTCAGTCACACACGTCAGGTATCGAAAGGAACAAATCACAACAGAAACGATTTGAGCTTGTGGGTGGAGACCATAGATTTGCTCCCTTGTCAATTTTTAAAAAAATTCATTTTGGTAGTCAACGTGGTATTTATTGAACAGGGTACTTACTCAGCAGCCGTTCCATTCTTTTGGCCTTTTGGGCGGCACGCCACTTGTCGTAGAAGACACGATCGCCCGGAAACCCTACCTTTAACGTGTAGAGTTTGGTGCCAATGCCGGAAACTTCATTAAAAAGTCTGCAAAGTCCAAAGAATTTGTGCCCGATAGACGGTAAAACCGGTCGGTGTCAGAGCTGTAAAAGGAAAGAAGGCATGTGTTAACATATTAGAAATTAGGTGAACAACAAATGCACGCAATTGTGATGTTTCGTGTCTGTTTAAGATGAAGAACCCTACCCTGCCAAGGAGTCCAGCAGTGTAGCCGTGGCCACTACAGTCTGTGGCGTACGTACTCTGCGCATTTTGGCCACAGCAGTGTTGTAGGCCAGGTAAGACTACAAGGCCTCCTTCTCCGTGTCCGTCAGGTTAGCCGCCGCTGTCTCTAAAGCACCTCTCGCCTGACAACTGGTGGCTCTTAAAAAGTTTTCGAGTGTGCCCACACTCCAGCTTTCTTCATAACTGCAGAAAGAAAAGGTTACAAGAAATGTTAATTGTAATATGATCGGGTCTGATATTTTCCGTATAGAAAGTGAACAATTACGCACGAGTACGTCGAATTGTGTAGGTACGTACACTTTGTGGAGCACACTGAGGTCATTCGAAACTGTGAGCAAAGCAGTGCCAGCTGACGAAAGGAAGAACCTGCCACAGTTCAGGTCACTCCTGATCACTCTTGGGCGGATGTGCATGTAATATGCCTGCAACCACTGTGTGAACGAGAAATACGCAGGCACTTAATTTTACAGTTGTCTCAGGAATAAAATGCAGATGATCTGAACCACAGGCTGAACAATTTCTGTAAGGTACAGTATAGACACAATTATATACACTTTCAAAATCCCCACTAAAATCATGGGCTAGCGGAAGAACTTACAGCTTCCTCCTCCTTTGTCAAGGCAAAACAGGCAGCTCGCTGCATCCTTTCATTTCGGCCGAAGCCAATCAACACCCTGTCGTCAACTTCCTTCCTGTTGACCCACTCTGACACCTGAAGAACAATGGAAAGGCAGAATTTTTAATGAACACATTTGTAAATAACCACCACAGCATATTAAAAGAGAAAAGTCGTTTAGACCGTTAAAATAGATGCACTCATGGTCAGGCCTTGCACAGCTGCCGGGCACTGAAAGTGACGTAACACCAAAAGTGCCGCGCAGTAGCGGCGATAGCTGGTCTCCTCTGTTGAGAGAACCTGTGCGCTTGAGACGAGCTTCTGAAAGATTTACATTTACATTTATTCCCTTAGCAGACGCTTTTATCCAAAGTGACTTACAAATGAGAAAGATACAAGCAAAGCGATATCAAGCAGAGAACAATATAAGAAGTGCTACCATACAAGATCTATTAATTGAATTCCAGAAGAAGCAAAGTGCAGAGTAGAGGTGTAAGTGCATTTTTTATTTTTTTATTTTTATTATGAGTTTGTTAGGTGTTCATAGAAGAGGTGGGTCTTTAGTTGTTTTTTGAAGTTGCAGAGAGATTCTGCGGTCCGGATTGAGATTGGAAATGCATTCCACCACTGAGGAACAGTTAGTGTGAAGATTTTGGAGAGGGACCTTGCGCCACGCTGAGTTGGAACTGCTAAATGTCGGTCGCTAATCGATCGCAGATTGCGAGAGGGAACGTAGGCCTTCAGGAGAGAGTTGAGGTAGGAGGGTGCTGTTCCTGACAAGGTCTTGTAGGTGAGCTTCAAGGCCTTGAACTTCATGCGGGCAGCTACTGGAAGCCAGTGGAGGGAGATGAAGGTGTGTGTGACATGGGTTCTTTTGGACTGGTTGAAGACGAGGCACACTGCAGCATTCTGAATCATCTCAAGGGGTTTGATGGAGCTGGCTGGGAGGCCTGAAAGCAGTGAGTTGCAGTAGTCCAGTTTAGAGATAACAAGAGCCTGGACTAGAATCTGTGTAGCCTGTTTGGTGATGTAGGGTCGGATTTTCTTGATGTTGTAAAGGATGAACCTACAGGACCTTGCAGTTGCTGAGATATGGTCTGCAAAGGTCAAACCATCATCAAGAATCACCCCCAAGGTTCCTGGCCATCCTGGTTGGCACGAGTGTGAGTGAGCCGAGCTGTACTGTGAGGTTGTGGTTGATTGAGGGACAGGCTGGGATGACGAGAAGCTCAGATTTTGCCAGGTTAAGTTTAAGATGGTTTTCCTTCATCCAGACCGAGATGTCCGAAAGGCAAGCAGAGATGCGTGCAGAGACGGATGGATCGTCAGGCTGGAAGGACAAATGGAGCTGGGTGTCATCAGCATAGCAATGATATGAGAAGCCATGAGACTCAATCACCTGCCCTAGAGATGTGGTATAGATAGAAAAGAGGAGTGGATCCAGAACTGACCCCTGTGGAACGCCAGTTGCTGAGTTTCAGAAATACCTCCCCTCCATGATACCTTGAAGGATCTGTCAGAGAGATAGGATTCTACCCAGCGCAGAACCGTTCCAGTGATGCCCAGGCTGGAGAGAGTTGACAGGAAGTCGTTCCTGGCTACCGCCAAAATGGCCTGGTACTGTGTCAGTGTGCGAACACTGTCATCATATCTATTTTGAACACAGAAAAAAACAGAGACGTGCAAATAAATAGAGTTTTTAAAAAATAAATAAATAAATAAATAAATAAATAATAATAATAATAAAAAATACAGGCATACAGGTGTATATATATATATATATATATATATCACAAAATATATGGTCAGGCAAGTTAACAAGACCATTTTGGAGTTCACTAGAATTTTTTTCTTTAAAAAAAACACATCACGTCCATTAGCCACTGGGAGATGGATGGATATTCCAATGGACCACTAGGGAGCATCTTGCTATTAGGGATGTGAAAGCAAATTTAATAGTATTTTATAAATAATATTTTAGTGGCACAAAATAATAATATAAACTAGTCAGAAGTATTTGTATAAGTGTTTAAATGAAATTTACAACAAGAATTTAAGTGTATCCTGTAAAGATACTTATTTCGTGACAGATGAAGTCTGTTATTCTGACTAGTTAATATTATTATATAATAATAACAAACAGTCCATATTGCAACAAACTCCCACTTGGAATTTAGCCTGTAGGGAAAAATGAAATGAGTACATATCCATTTCTCTGAACGACAACCCAGAAAGAAGCATTTACTGACATACAGGTGTGTGTGTGTGTGTGTGTGTGTGTGTGTGTGTGTGTGTGTGTGTGTGTGTGTGTGTGTTTGTGTGTATATACATATACATACATACATATATATATATATATATATATATATATATATATATATATATATATATATATATATATATATATATATATATATATATATATATATACATATCAAAATAAGGCCAGGCAAATTAACAAGTTCATTTGTCGAGGCACTGTATGGAGTTCACCAGAATTTTTTTCTTAAAAAAAAAAGAAGAAGAAGAACAAGAAGAAGACACCACGTCCTTTAGCCACAACATTAAATTGCATTAATTTTGACACATGATACAGCTGAACAATGGACTTTTTAGGGCTGGTCTGTGCACCAAAGATATATATATATAAAGAACAAAACTCCCTTCATCGCATCCTTTATTTTCACAAGTATTTATTTCGTGACAGATGAAGTCAGAGTAGCTTATTGTAACAAATTCTCACCGGAAAAAAACCCCACCGGAGACACTGAGAACCACCAGGGGCTTTCGGCTGTGGGCTTCCCCAGGCTCGGTGCACTATTTTCGGGCAAAATGGCAGACTTCCAAGGACGTTTCCCTTGAACCGAGCTCCATCAGGGGCTTCAGCTATGGGCTTCCCCAGGCACGGTGCACTATTTTCGGGCAAAATGGTTAACCTCCAGGGACATTTCCCTTGAACCGAGCTCCATCAGGGGCTTCAGCTATGGGCTTCCCCAGGCACGGTGCACTATTTTCGGGCAAAATGGCAGACTTCCAGGGACATTTCCCTTGAACCGAGCTCCATCAGGGGCTTCAGTACTGGGCTTCCCCAGGCATGGAGCACTATTTTCGGGCAAAATGGCCAACATCCAGGGACATTTCCCTTGAACCGAGCTCCACCAGGGGCTTCAGCTATGGGCTTCCCCAGGCACGGTGCACTATTTTCGGCCAAAATGGTCAACCTCCAGGGACATTTCCCTTGAACCGAGCTCCACCAGGGGCTTCAGCTATGGGCTTCCCCAGGCACGGAGCACTATTTTCGGGCAAAATGGTCAACCTCCAGGGACATTTCCCTTGAACCGAGCTCCACCAGGGGCTTCAGCTATGGGCTTCCACAGGCATGGTGCACTATTTTCAGGCAAAATGGCCAACCTCCAGGGACATTTCCATTAAACCGAGCTCCATCAGGGGCTTCAGCTATGGGCTTCCCCATTCACGGTGCAATATTGTCGGGCAAAATGGTCAACCTCCAGGGACATTTCCCTTGAAGCGAGCTCCATCAGGGGCTTCAGTACTGGGCTTCCCCAGGCATGGAGCACTATTTTCGGGCAAAATGGCCAACCTCCAGGGACATTTCCCTCGAACCGAGCTCGACCAGGGGCTTCAGCTATGGGCTTCCCCAGGCACGGTGCACTATTTTCGGGCAAAATGCCAAACCTCCAGGGACATTTCCCTTGAACCGAGCTTTTTTTTTTTTCATTTCCTTGATGGAGCTCGGTTCAAGGGAAATGTCCCTGGAGGTTGGGCATTTTGCCCGAAAATAGTGCACCGTGCCTGGGGAAGCCCATAGCTGAAGCCCCTGATGGAGCTCGGTTCAAGGGAACCGTCCCTGGAAGCCTGCCATTTTGCCCGAAAATAGTGCTCCATGCCTGGGGAAGCCCAGTACTGAAGCCCCTGATGGAGCTCGGTTCAAGGGAAATGTCCCTGGAGGTTGACCATTTTGCCAGAAAATAGTGCACCATGCCTGGGGAAGCCCATAGCTGAAGCCCCTGGTGGAGCTCGGTCCAAGTGAAATGTCCCTGGCGGTTGACCATTTTGCCCGAAAAAAGTGCACCGTGCCTGGGGAAGCCCGTAGCTGAAGCCCCTGATGGAGCTCGGTCCAAGGGAAATGTCCCAGGAGGTTGACCATTTTGCCCGAAAATAGTGCTCCATGCCTGGGGAAGCCCATAGCTGAAGCCCCTGATGGAGCTCGGTTCACGGGAAATGTCCCTGGAGGTTGGCCATTTTGGCCGAAAATATTGCTCTGTGCCTGGGGAAGCCCATAGCTGAAGCCCCTGATGGAGCTCGGTTCAAGGGAACCGTCCCTGGAAGTCTGCCATTTTGCCCGAAAATAGTGCTCCATGCCTGGGGAAGCCCAGTACTGAAGCCCCTGATGGAGCTCGGTTCAAGGGAAATGTCCCTGGAGGTTGACCATTTTGCCCGAAAAAAGTGCACCGTGCCTGGGGAAGCCCGTAGCTGAAGCCCCTGATGGAGCTCGGTCCAAGGGAAATGTCCCAGGAGGTTGACCATTTTGCCCGAAAATAGTGCTCCATGCCTGGGGAAGCCCATAGCTGAAGCCCCTGATGGAGCTCGGTTCACGGGAAATGTCCCTGGAGATTGGCCATTTTGGCCGAAAATATTGCTCTGTGCCTGGGGAAGCCCAGAACAGTCCATATTGCAACAAATTCTCACTTGGAATTTAACCTGTGGGGGAAAATGAAATGAGTACATATCCATTTCTCTGAACGACGACCCAGAAAGAAACATTTACTGATATACAGGTGTGTATATATATATATATATATATATATATATATATATATATATATATATATATATATATATATATATATATATATATATATATATAAAGTGTATCCAGATGTCGTTTTGTGTGATGTATTCTGCAGGAAAGTGACTTCTGTCCCAGTTCCTCAGAAGAGGATGACATGCCAACTCCTCCCACTCCTCCCCCTCCTCCTTCTCCATCTCCTCCTACTACCCTTCTTCCTTCTCTTCCTTCAATTGAAGAGGTAAGGGATAAAGTATCATATACTTAAAATGGTGTTTTTTTGTTTTGTTTTGTTTTGTTTTGTTTTTTAGATTCATTTAATTTTGTTCATTTATATTTTCCCCTCAAGTACTTTGGTGACGAGTATGAGGAAGACACAGATGAAGAGGAGAGGGATGGGTTGAATATTTAAATAAAATTGTTTTTCTTTTACTTTACCTCTGATCTTTGTGTATCTTTGAGCATGCAGTGTGACTGTGAGTCTTTGTGTTTGTGCCTTTACTACCATTAATACCACTACCAAATGTTACATACATCTCTGAGTATTATTTACAAAGCCCGTTTAATATAATAAACAGTATTTAATTTGTGAACCTTTACTTTTACCGTTTATTTTTGTCTTAATTTGCGGAATTATTCCTCAGAGTAATCATTGTTTGACTAGGAAGTAATGTTTGATTCCCGTTCCTGCACGTTCCGTTATTAGTGACGCACTCCAAACAAAAGCCTGCAGAGAGACGCAGACACGCACACGATACTGCCCACTCTCCAGTCCACTAGGTGTCGGTAATGCACCTTTAGTGGTTTTCCAACCGCCATTAAAAACAAAAAGAAGACGAAGAAGAGCAGACACACACACACACACACACACACACGCACGCACGCACGCGCGCGCGCGCGCGCACGAGATCACAGCGCTGAGGACTTTATAGCAGATTCTTCTGCTTTGCCACGCTTTTTTTTTTCTTTTTTTTTTTTTTTTTTTTTTTACTATTTTTTTTCTCCTTTTATCTCCGTAAAAACATGTCCGATGAACGTGCAGTTGATTCGCACCGGGACCAAACAGAGGACGTGACAGGTAAATCCGCTCCAGTTAAGCATCAGTATAAGTTAGGAGTGCTTTTGGGGAGCGGAGGATTCGGCTGTGTGTTTTCGGCACAGCGAATCTCCGATGGTTTACAGGTTGCTGTCAAACAAGTGTGCCAGCACCGAGTGCAGGAGTGGATAGAGCTGGCTGACGAATCAATGACAGTCCCCATGGAGGTGGCGCTCCTGCTGAAGGTTGGTCGTTCAGGTCACCCTGGCATCATCCGCATGCTCGACTGGTTTGAGGTGCCCTATCAGGGTTTCTTTATCGTGTTCGAGAGACCGCAGCCGTGCCAGGACCTATACCACTTCATCGCCGAGCGCGGTACCATAGATGAACCGATGGCACGAAAGATCTTGAAACAGGTGGTTGAAGCAATTCAGTTTTGCCACTCGAGAGGAGTCGTCCATCGAGACATCAAAGACGAGAACATTCTAGTGGTCACAGGTACTGGAGACATCAAGATAATCGACTTTGGATCTGGCGCTCTGCTGAAGGACACGGCCTACACGGACTTTGAAGGAACCAGAGTGTACAGCCCACCTGAGTGGATCCTTCATCAACGTTACGAAGCACTTCCACTCACCGTCTGGTCTCTGGGCATCCTTCTGTTTGACATGGTGTGTGGAGACGTTCCCTTTATAAGAGATAGAGACATAGTCAAGGCGACGCCCAGTTTCATTAAGCATGTCTCTAAAGAATGCCGGTCTCTCATTCTCTGGTGCCTGGCGTACCGCCCAGAAGAGCGTCCAAGTTTAGAGCAGATTTTGATTCATCCCTGGATGATGGATAACTCGGAAGACATCTGAGACCTGCGGCACGACAGCAACATCGCGCCCAGGCTTTAATTTGAAAACACGGACCGGTTTAAAGATGGCTGTCGGAACCTCACACCTGCTGTTTTGATTATACACTGGATTACATCCCACTTTTACACTGGCCTCTCAACACATACTTATTTATGGAAAAGTTCTCCGGCATTGCGTCGTCCCATGGATGCCATTCCGTCTCCCGTGCCCCGTCCCCTGTTCTCCAGCCCACCCCGTGTGCATCTTGAATCTACACTGCTACACACAACCGGTGCACATGATAAATAGTTCTGATAACATGTTCCTGCTTGGTTCTACAGGCTCTCTGTGTATAGTTTGATGCCCTCGTTTTAAGAGGAGGCTTTTGTGTCGTGTCCCGCTGGGAGCGCGGATACATCGGCCAGACTGTCGAGTGACATGAATGTGTCTTGATCCAGGAAATGTTCTTGTGACTCATGTTTGTGTTTAAAAAAACAAAACAACACCACTGTTCACTAAATTCCCTTCTGGGAAATAAAAAAAAAACTTATACATCGATGTGCCTTTTACTTTCGGTATCTTTGTTTTGTCAAGTGCTCTGAAGTCATAATAAGCAGGTGCTGCACTGGTTACGTGATTTAACACGTGGTCAGAAAACCGAGCATGAATGTCGTCCCTGACTAGGAAACAGTGTGTGTGTTTACTTAGAAAGAAAGAGAAAGTCGTTTCGGTTAAAGCCAGAGATCTATATAAGCACTAAGGGTTTTTTTTTTTGTTTTGTTGGAAAGCTGTTGACTAATTGTGTCCGCATTTAAGCTACAGGACCAAACGTCAGGCTCGAATGTGAAAACAGGACCTTTTCAAGTACAGAACACATGAACGGATGGACGCATGAATGAATGAATGTATTAGAGCTTGTGCTGTTTAAATTGAATCTGGCTTTTTTTGTTTTGTTTTTGTTTTTGAAAGTGAAAAGTCATCTTTTGTTAACCATCGAAATCCCTGCTGGTTTGCTCGGGTTTGCACAACAACTGTTCTCTAAATACTTTTGTGTGTTGAATTTTTATAATTTTGTGGCAGTGGTCACGTGACCATATTTAAGTTAAATTGAATTTTAAAAAAAATAATTTAAAAAAAACACTGATTTCCATGTTTATATTGTTCAGTTTTTTTTGTTTTTCTTTTTTTTTTGGAAAGCTCTTGACTAATTGTGTCCGCATTTAAGCTACAGGACCAAACGTCAGGCTCGAATGTGAAAACAGGACCTTTTCAAGTGCAGAACACATGAACGAATGGACGCTTGAATGAATGAATGTATTAGATCTTGTGCTGTTTAAATTGAATCTGGCTTTTTTTGTTTTGTTTTTGTTATCGAAAGTGAAAAGTCATCTTTTGTTAACCATCAAAATCCCTGCTGGTTTGCTCGGGTTTGCACAACAACTCTTCTCTAAATACTTTTGTGTGTTGAATTTTTTATAATTTTGTGGCAGTGGTCACGTGACCATATTTAAGTTAAATTTAATAAAAAATAAATAAATAAATAAATAAATAAACACTGATTCCCATGTTTATATTGTTCAGTTTTACCATTTGTAAAAAAAAAAAAAAAAAAAAAAAAGTATAAATAAAATGTGTAACAATAATTTAAGTATATCCTGTTAAGATGTGCTCATAGTTTATTAGAGGTAGACCTTTTCAGTCCTTTAAAAATTCTGGTGTCCTTCTGTCTTTAAGTCAACCTGATTGCTGTGAACAGGAATAAGCCACCCAGTAAGTAGTCTCTGAAGTCTCTGTGTTTGGACTTGCACCACATTTCCCTACTAATCAGACAGTAGTAAGTGATGCTGTAGAAAGATTATGTTGTGGAAATCACAAAAAACTAGCCAGACAGCTAGCAGAGTGTGATGAAATATTAGTTTACTGCACAAGTGACTGTCTGAACTGGCCTTCTTCACATCACTAGCCATGTCGTTGTGTTTTTTCCGTTGCAGCAGAACTTGTCAGAACGAAGGGCAAAGCAAGTTTATTTATACCGCACAGCTCATTAGTTCAAAACAGACAGCTAATAAGTGATATGGGTGAAAGTCTACAAGGAATGACGCTACATCAATAACAAACTCTGAGCACGTCTCCACAGTGTAAACTTAAATTCTTGTTCCAAAACTGATTTATACACTCATACAAATGCAAATTTTATTTACAGAGGAGTATTTACACATTTACACCGGTATTCTAGTGACAGAGCATATTAATATAAACTAGTCAGAAGGCAAGGCAAATTTATTTACATTGAAAAACTCATTCATTAAAATAAGGAAGATAACAAGTAATACGGGCCGTATTTATGCACATTCTACATGTTGTTGTTTTTTTACACTAGTATTTAAACGAATTTTCACATGTATTTACACATTCATACCCAAAGGAGGTTTAAACCCTTTCCTATAAAAGACCTTCTTTCAACACCGTAATCAAACAAAAGTACTTCATTTCCTTTAATGTTCTTTGTGGCCAGGAAAATACTAATGTCCACCCCGTTTTGAAGAATGTATGCTCTGGGCCTCAGGTTGCAACGTTTCCTTGAGTGGTTGGTTAACCGCCCAAAAGTCTGTCGGTCTGGATGAGCACTCACAGCAAGGCGAATGTGCGTCAATGCACACAGCCTGTCCATTCATGTTTTCTAAAAAAAAAAACATGTGAACACCGTCCTCCGCAATCACAGTGCTGTGAGTGCTGTGTCCCTCTGAATATATATATATATATATATATATATATATATATATATATATATATATTTTAACATATCATAATATTATTTGTCACATCACATTGCATATATATATATATATAAATATAAATATATGCAATGTGATGTGACAAATAATATTATGATATGTTAATATGTTTGATCTTTTCCACAGGCACGAGAGGTTGACAGCAGATGCAGAACTGACAACGCATGACCGCACAGCTGTGCTCAGGGCCGCCAAAGGAGACTTCCTGGCCTTGATAAGGCTCCGCGATCTGCCCATGATAAGGCCAGATAAGGCTCTGCGTGCTGACATACCACCTAGCTTTCAGCGGAAGCTGCACGAGCGATGGGTGAAGGCAAACAGACCGAGAGCAAGCGATCAGAATTTATCACCACCCCACGACATCCTGCAGGATCTCGCTCCGCACTGTGAGCCGGTCAACAGAATCATGGACATCAACCATGTATGTGCAGGTTGGTGGTAGAGATTTTCGGTGCTTTAAAAACTTCTGGTCTCCTTCTGTCTAGCTAGTCAACAAAAATGTCACAACAAGTGACATCAACAACATTTTTAATGGGCAGCTGATGCATTTCATGAAGGCACAGCTCGTTAAAGGGCTAGTAACAGACAGCTAATAAGTGATATGGCTGAAAGTCTACAATGAATGACGCTACATCAATAACAAACTTTGAGCACGTCTTCACAGTGTAAACTTAAATTCTTGTTATAAATTGTATTTATACACTCATGCACATACACATTTTGTTTACAGAGGAGTATTTACACACATTTACACATGTAATTACACATTTATAACCAAAGGAAGTCTAACCCCTTTTGCTATAAAAGATTTTCTAATCAAGCAAAAGTTCTTCATTTTCTTTAATGTTCTTTGTGGCCAGGAAAATAATAATGTCCACCCCGTTTTGAAGAGTGTATGCTCTGGGCCTCAGGTTGCAATGTTTCCTTGAGTGGTTGATTAACCGCCCAAAAGTCTGTCGGTCTGGATGGCACTCACAGCAAGGCGAATGTGCGTCAGTGCACATAGCCTGTCCATTCATGTTTTCGAAAAAAAACATGTGAACACCGTCCTCCGCACTCACAGTGCTGTGAGTGCTGTGTCCCTCTGAGGCTGTGACGACCTGCCCGTGGTAGTCACACACCAGCCAGAAATCTTCGGGCAGCAATGACGCCCTTGCCCTTCCCTCCATCTTCTGTCACAACAAGTCCTTTCCACCTCTGGGTCCTTGTGAGTCTCCGGATCTGTTTAGTGTCCAATGCTGTGTCCACGGATCCATGGGGTTTCCATTCTTTGATGAACTGGGCTGCACTGGGTATGTTGCTCCTCCATCCCTGATCAGAGATCCACTTGCTGACCTTCTCCTCACTGGCTAGACGAGGGCCAAAGCGCGCTGTCAGGAAAACATGGAAAGATTTTGTTAGTTAAGACTATACTTCACAACTGTGAACGTAGCACCTTACTTGGTAAATATCTTTTTACATATAGTTTTAAAAAATACTAACAGTGAATATCATCTGGGCCTTCACCCATTGCTCGTACAGCTTCCGCTGAAAGCTAGGTGAGATGTCGGCGCGCAGAGCCTTATCTGGTGCTCCACCCTCCAGAGTCACCGGGTGCTGTTCTACACGCCGGTTGTACGCTGCCTCAAAATCCATTTGCAGATCTGTCGTCTCTGCCTTCTGCTGGGCAGCACTGCGAGCAATGCTACGGGCAGCGCGGCTTGATTCCCCTTCTGAAGGATCAGTGCTGAATAAAAATAAATAATATTTTAGAAGGAGACAAGTATAAGACTAATGTTCAAAGTGTGTGTAATATAATTTGTTTACAAATTGTGGATTGTATTAATTGTGTCGACAAATATAAAACGTGTACCTCGACTGACCAGCCAGCAAATCCAGGAGCTGACTAGCCCTCACGACGTTGTCTGCCTGCTTCATGCGGTAATGTTTCTCCGCTGTAGCAGTCGAATGTGTCAGATAGTCAGCTACCAGAGACTTCTCTGTGTCAGTCAGACTCTTGGTGGCTGTCTCGAGGACCCGGTGTGCTCTCTGGCTGGTCACCCATGGTCTGATGCCATACCTAAAGTGCAAGTCGAAACCGTATATTAATTTGATGTTTATTTATTTATATACATATAAAACACATCTACCCTCAGACCTCAGATGCCATACAGAGTGTGTGCGAAATTAATCATGATGGTCAGCTTACCCTATGTGCAGCCGTTGGAGGTCATTGGAGGGATTGTGTATTCTTCCACTCGCGGATGAGATGAAGAATCTCTCTTCAGTCCCATCCATATCCTCCCTCTTCCGCTTCCTGATGCAGGACTGGAGTTGTGGCCGCACACGTGTAGTACAGCTCAAACCACTGTTTGCAGAGGAAAAATAAAAATTAATTACATTCATTCATAAATAACGTCAAGATAAATTAATGCATCCTGTTTCTGACAGGAAAATTATTTCCAACTTACAGAATCCTCCTCCTGGGAAAGGGAAAATGTGGCCACTTGCCATGGGTGATGATAAATTCTGACTGCTTGCTCTCAGTCTGTTTGGCATATATACGGGTTGTAAGTCCAAGTAAGTTGTAAGTTGGGAAAGGGCAAATGTGGCCACTTGTTGAGCACTCGTCTTGTGCTCCTTGTGTACCCTGATGCAGTGGTCTTCTTGTTCAGCCACTCTGGAACATCTTCCGGGTGATGGCCAGGAAGTCTCCTTTGGTGGCCCTGACCACAGCTGTGCAGTCATGCGTTGTCAGTTCTCCATCTGCTGTCAACCTCTCGTGCCTGTGAAAAAGATCAAACATATTAACACATCATAATATTATTTGTCGCAGTGCTCACATATATTTGCTGTAATTCAGAAAAATGGGTGCAAAAATAAACTTGCCTTTTTTGGGTAATCTCCTTGCTGACCTTCTTACTGCAGCTCTTCTGCAGCAGTCCGAGGTAGTCTATGAACTCCCTACAGTCTGTATGCAGGTCCTTGTCATCATGCCTCAGGTTGGTGTTGATGGTCTGGTATGTGTGGAATCTGTATAGAAAGTACAAGTAAAAATTATGTACATGTATTCAAGCACAATTAAGTTTTGTGCGCACAAGTTTTGATACGAAAAAAAAAAAAAAAAAAACCTCCAAATTCTACCAACCTTTTCAAATTTTTCATGTAGTTAAGTTGAGTTTGTTTCGATAGTCAGTCAGCTCCCTGAAAAACTGCTGCGTCTTCTCTCTGTCTCTGACAAATTCCAGGGATGGTGCCCATGGGTCCATGTAACACAGAAAACGTGCAACGTTTTCAACCTGAAAAAAAGGACACGTTAGATGACCTTGTCATCATGACTAGTTTTCTGTGTGAAAATATTGTTCTTGGATATCAAACTCAAAACAAGTGTTTTTTTGGTAGTGCTCACCTACTCCTAATGTTTAGGATTCTCATTTTGAAGGTCTGTCTGCAGGAACGTAAAAAGCTTTGAGCTAAAGCATGAGCTTTAGCTAGGCAGGAGAAATCAGGACTTTGGGGATCCCAGTCCAGAAAGATTTCCAGGCCTTAATAAAAGCTTACCCAGTGAAGATGCAGGCACTTTAGCTTCACCCAGTATTTTAGTAAAAAAAAAATACATGACATTTGATACATGACCTTT
The DNA here is from genome assembly GCF_001660625.3 of Ictalurus punctatus. NCBI lineage: Eukaryota > Metazoa > Chordata > Actinopteri > Siluriformes > Ictaluridae > Ictalurus > Ictalurus punctatus. The sequence goes on along the minus strand of NC_030439.2, from coordinate 196,545 downwards.
GAAGGCCCAAGACCAACCTTTGCCTGCCCCGGTGGACGTAGATGGTACTGCAGTGAATTTCTGATATTTTCCCTCTGAGATTTCGTAATCTTAAATCACTGTGTTACAGCTGGATTTATATTGGACATTCGCTGTACATTCAAACTTCTCTCTTCTATTTCTCAAGAAATAAACACACAAAAAGGACATAGTGTGTATTTTCTTAATAATGTGTATTAAGTGGACATAGAAAAATTAAAAATATATTCAGTTGTATTGGTTCTATGTCCACTCAATACACATTATGTCTGTCACGATTCCCCCTTGAAGCAGCGTGCTCTAAGCGCGAATGCACGAGCACCTGCTTTTCCGTTGTTGACCGTAGTGACATCTGGACACGTGTGTTTTGTTTATGTTTCTGTCATGTCTCCTCCCTGTTATGTCATTGGCTGGGATTTCACGTGGGTCTGTATTGCTCTCAGCTGCTAGCAGTTTAGACGCTGATCATGTCCGCATATATACCGCGCGCCTCCCAGCACACAATGCGGAAGATTAATACCGTAGAGTTAGATTAGTTCGTATCGTAGTCATACTCACGGTCCATGTTTAGAGTTAGTTTAGTTCGTATCGTAGTCATAGTCATGGTCCATGTTTCCATGATTCCAGCCTTGCCCCGTGTATGCCTATTTGCCAATCGCCTGACCTCTTGCATGTTTGTGGATTACGTTTTGGATCACGTTTTGGATTTGTCTGCCTGTCTCTCTTTCCAATAAACAACTGTTCATCCTGCACTTGCATCCGTCCTATCTCTGCTCCGTCACGATTCGTGACAGAATCTTCCGCCTCAACATGGATGCAGCACGAGGACGAGAGAGAAGTCACGCCACAGAAACCAGGGAAGTAGTAGGACAATACCTCACCAGGGAACGCTCGGATTACTGGCCGCATTTTTCGTCCGTGCAATTTCCCCAAAGGTACGCCGTTGAATTGCCACCAGAGACAGCGGGATTGGGGAGCTACCCGCTGGAGTTCCTCTTCAGCTGCCAGGAGTATTTCTGCAGCTTGGCGTTTCCCAAGCCTACTAAGAGAGAGTGGATCGGGTTCCTGGTGTCCAGGTTTTGCGATCCGGCCCGTCACTGGGCGGAGCAGCTGGTGAGTGCTGCGTCGCCAGCCCTCCATGATGTCACTCAGTTTGCAGAGCTGTTTATGGAGGAGTTTTCACAGCCTGGACAACTTCGTGGTCTTGATTTACAGGGGTGGAGAGTCAATGGACAGCCCCAGGTGGACCCACCATTCAACCTCTATTAAGAGGAGATGGACAGGGCAGTAACCAGCGATCCACTTCAGTTTCCGGCCAACGCGGGGGCGAAATCTCCGAGGTGTATGACCGAGGGCTGCGGGAGAGAGACTCAGCTTCAATGTCCCACCTGCAAGAAGCTGGGCCTCCAGGAAGCTTTCTTCTGCTCTCAGGAATGCTTCAAGAGCAGCTGGCGGGAGCATAAGAAACTCCACCGGAGAGCCTGTGCAGAGACCCAGCCCGGGATCAACAGGGTGACATCGGAGCGCCCATCGGAGGTCATAGAACCAGAGCTCAACCCTGAGTTCCAAGTCCAAGTCAAGTCCCAAGTCCCTGAAGTCCAAGTCAAGTCTCAAGCTTCTGAAGTCCAAGTCAAGTCTCAAGTCCCTAAGGTCCAAGTCCAAGTCAAGCCTCCAGTCTCTGAAATCCAAGTCAAGTCTCCAGTCCCTGAAATCCAAGTCAAGTCTCAAGTCCCTAAGGTCCAAGTCCAAGTCAAACCTCCAGTCTCTGAGGTCCAAGTCAAGCCTCCAGTCAGTGAGGCCCAAGTCCAAGTCAAGCCTCCAGTCTCTGACGTCCAAGTCAAGCCTCCAGTCTCTGACGTCCAAGCCAAGCCTCCAGTCTCTGACGTCCAAGCCAAGTCTCCAGTCTCTGACATCCAAGCCAAGTCTCCAGTCTCTGACATCCAAGCCAAGTCTCACGTCCCTGAGCTCACGTCCAAGCCTGCTGATCCAGTTGACCAAGCTCTGCTAATATCTAAGCCTAATGACCCAATTCTGCTCACGCCCCAGTCTGCCGACACGCCCAGCCAAGTTCCGCTCACGCCCCAGTCTGCCGACACAACCAGCCAAGTTCCGCTCACGCCCCAGTCTGCCGACACGCCCAGCCAAGTTCCGCTCACGCCCAAGCTTCACCTGGTGACCTCAGAGCCTCAGTCTTCCTGTTCCGCTGAGGATGTCGCTCAGCCTCCCTGTTCAGCCGAGTTCGTCGCTCAGCCCCCCTGTTCAGCCGAGGTCGTCGCTCAGCCCCCCTGTCCAGCCGAGGTCGTCGCTCAGCCTCCCTGTGCAGCCGAGGTCGTCGCTCAGCCTCCCTGTTCAGCCGAGGTCGTCGCTCAGCCTCCCTGTTCAGCCGAGGTCGTCGCTCAGCCTCCCTGTTCAGCCGAGGTCGTCGCTCAGCCTCCCTGTTCAGCCGAGGTCGTCGCTCAGCCTCCCTGTTCAGCCGAGGACGTCGCTCAGCTTCCCTGCTCTGCCGAGTACAGTGCTCTGTTTCCCTGCTCAGCCGAGGATGTCGCTCTGCCTTCATGCTCCGCCGAGGTCGTCGCTCAGCCTGCCTGCCCGGCTGCGGACGTCATTCTGCCTTTCTGCCACGATTCCCACTTGAAGCACAGTGCTCTAAGCGCAAATGCGCGAGCACCTGCTTTTCCGTTGTTGACCGTAGTGACATCTGGACACGTGTGTTTTGTTTATGTTTCTGTCATGTCTCCTCCCTGTTCTGTCATTGGCTGGGATTTCACTTGGGTCTGTATAGCTCTCGCTGCATGTTTAGAGTTAGTTTAGTTCGTATCGTAGTCATAGTCACGGTCCATGTTTAAAGTTAGTTCGCGCTGGATTATCCGCTTCCAGTTCCTCGTCATAGTTCGTTTCTCGTTTTGTTTCTCGACCCTGTTTTCCGTGTCCACGACCTAGATTCTAGCCTTGCCCAGTGTAGAAAAAAGACACTTCATTTAAAGCTTCGACGTGTTCGACGTACTCATGTGTGATTGTTCACTTTCTATACAGAAAACATCAGACCCATTCATATTACAATTAACATTTCATATAACCTTTTCTTTCTGCAGTTATGAAAAAAGCTGGAGTGTGGGCACACTCGAAAACTTTCTAAGAGCCACCAGTCGTCAGGCAAGAGGTGCTTTAAAGACAGCGGCGGCTAACCTGACGGACACGGAGAAGGAGGCCGTGTCCTCTTACCTGGCCTACAACACTGCTGTGGCCAAACTGCACAGAGTACCTATGCCACAGACTGTAGTGGCCACGGCTACACTGCTGGACTCCTTGGCAGGGTAGGGTTCTTCATCTTAAACAGACACGAAACATCACAATTGCATGTATTTGTTGTTCACCTAATTTCTAATATGTTAACACATACCTTCTTTCCTCTTACAGCTCTGACACCGACCGGTTTTCCGGTCCATCGGGCACGAAGTCTTTGGACTTTGCAGACTTTTTAATGAAGTTTCCAGCATCGGCAGACAGCAAAGCACCCACCAAACTGGACAAGGTAAAAGCAGGGTTTCTGGGCGATCGAGTCTTCTACGACAAGTGGCGTGCCGCCCAAAAGGCCAAAAGATTGGAACGGCTGCTGGGTACGTACCCTGTTCAATAAATACCACGCTGACTACCAAAATGAATAAAAAAAATTTTGACAGGGGGGCAAATCTATGGTCTCCACCCACAAGCTCAAATCGTTTCTGTTGTGATTTGTTCCTTTCGATACCTGACGTGTGTGACTGAAGTGATTTTATTCTTCGTTCTAGAGGCCTTTACCCGAAAACCCCAAGAAAGCAGGGTGAAATACGGGATTCTGAAGGAAGGGTGGAACAACAACTGTCCAAAGCCAGCGGATGTTTTGGCGACCTGGAAACCAGCCACCCAATTTGTCATCGAGATTGATGAGGACCTCCGCCGGACCCTGTCTTTAACCTGTCCAGTTTGGTGGGTGCTTTGCTGTCTGCCGATGCCGGAAACCTCATTAAAAAGGCTGCAAAGTCTAAAGACTTTGTGCCCGATGGACCGGAAAACCGGTCGGTGTCAGAGCTGTAAGAGGAAAGAAGGTATGTGTTATCATATTAGAAATTAGGTGAACAACAAATACATGCAATTGTGATGTTACATGTCTCTTTAAGATGAAGAACCCTACCCTGCCAAGGAGTCCAGCAGTGTAGCCGTGGCCACTACAGTCTGTGGCGTAGGTACTCTGCGCAGTTTGGCCACAGCAGTGTTGTAGGCCAGGTAAGAGGACACGGCCTCCTTCTCCGTGTCCGTCAGGTTAGCCGCCGCTGTCTCTAAAGCACCTCTCGCCTGACGACTGGTGGCTCTTAAAAAGTTTTCGAGTGTTCCCATACTCCAGCTTTTTTCATAACTGCAGAAAGAAAGGTTTACATGAAATGTTAATTGTAGTATGATCGGGTCTGATATTTTCTGTATAGAAAATGAACAATCACACACGAGTACGTCGAATTGTGTAGGTACGTACGCTTTGTGGAGCACACCGAGGTCATTCGAAACTGTGAGCAAAGCAGTGTCAGCTGACGAAAGGAAGAACCTGTCACAGTTCAGGTCACTCCTGATCACTCTTGGCCGGATGTGCGAGTAATATGCCTGCAACCACTGTGTGAACGAGAAATACACGGGCACTTAATTTTACGGTTGTCTCAGGAATAAAATGCAGATGAGCTGAACCACAGGCTGAACAATTTCTGTAAGGTACAGTATAGACACAATTATATACACTTTCAAAATCCCCACTAAAATCATGGGCTAGCAGAAGAACTTACAGCTTCCTCCTCCTTTGTCAAGGCAAAACAGGCAGCTCGCTGCATCGTTTCATTTCGGCCGAAGCCAATCACCACCCTGTCGTCAACTTCCTTCCTGTTGACCCACTCTGACACCTGAAAAACAATGGAAAGGCAGAATTTGTTAATGAACACATTTGTAAATAACCACCACAGCATATTAAAAGAGAAAAGTCGTTTAGACCGTTAAAATAGATGCACTCACGGTCAGGCCTTGCACAGCTGCCGGGCACTGAAAGTGACGTAACACCAAAAGTGCCGTGCAGTAGCGGCGATAGCTGGTCTCCTCTGTTGAGAGGACCTGTGCGCTTGAGACGAGCTTCCGAAAGATTTTCAGGAAGTCGTTCCTGGCTACCGCCAAAATGGCCTGGTACTGTGTCACTGTCATCATATCTATTTTGAACACAGAAAAAAAACAGAGACGTCTAATTAAAAAGGCCGTACTCAGCGCTGTAGTAGTGAATGATAACATTTGTAATAATACAGAAGGAATTAGTAATAATACAGAATTTGTCATACAGAACACTTTATTGCTTATTGTCGTTACCTCTGATCAGAAGTCGAACCCTGTTGTGAGGAGGTGGCATCACCTGAGTCAATGGCCATGTCTGACTCTAGCGGCATGTTGGTGATAAAGAACCCACGCCTCTGAAATTCTTCCGCCAGTAAAGAAGCACACGGACTGTGGGGCAGGATAGAACAAAGCTGGCGGTAATCCCAGGTCCTGTTCCTCCAGACCCACCGTCTGGAAGATACCTTGGCCTTCTGGATCTCAGCTTGCCTTTCTTCTGCTGTGCTGTCTTTCATACACACTCTAGCCAGGTGGCCAGCGAGAGGTTTCTGCGGCTTCTTGCACCGCAAGCAGTGGACAATGTTGCGTTCAGCAAACCTTCAAAATAACGAGACCATGAGTACAGAGAAAGTCCAGTGAAAGAAACACAAATAAACACAAGCAAATACACTAAATGACACAAAATGTCTTACCTGTTTGGAGCCATTCTTAAAGCGGTATCAAAGCAAAATTAAGCAAATGCAGGAACAGAATTTATATCCTTATCCAAAAAAGAGTAAAGTACCTTGAATGTACCCTCTGTATTTATGCCCAAACATTAGACACGCCCACCTATTCTGAGGCATCAGGCGACCAATCACCAATTCGTTGACAGGTAATACAAAGCTGGGTTGAGGTCTGGAGGGATACGCCTTCTGTGGTGTAATGCTTGGCATATCACTTTGTCTTGAAAATGCAGCTCGGACTATCTAAAATGTATGTTTTGATTAAGCATTATGCAAATAAATAGAGTTAAAAAAAAACAAACAAAAAACTGGCATACAGGTATATATAACAAGATATATGGTCAGGCAAATTAACAAGACCATTTTGGAGTTCACTAGAATTTTTTTCTTTAAAAAAAAAAACCATCACGTCCTTAGCCACTGGGAGATGGATGGATATTCCGATGGAACGCTAGGGAGCATCTTGCTGTTAGGGATGTGAAAGCAAATTTAATAGTATTTCATAAATAATACTTTAGTGGCACAAAATAATAATATAAACTAGTCAGAAGTATTGGTATAAGTGTGTAAATAAAATTTATAACAAGAATTTAAGTGTACCCTGAAAAGATACTTATTTCGTGACAGATGAAGTCTGTTATTCTGACTAGTTTATATTATTATATAATAATAACAAACAGTCCATATTGCAACAAATACTCACTTGGAATTTAACCTGTAGGGAAAAATGAAATGATTACATATCCATTTCTCTGAACGACAACCCAGAAAGAAGCATTTACTGACATACAGATATACAGATATATATATATATAAAAAAATATATGGCCATGCAAATTAACAAGTCCATTTTTCGAGGCACTCCATGTTCACGAGAATTTTTTTTCATTAAAAAAAAAAAAGACACCACGTCCTTTAGCCACTGATTAAACTGCATTAGTTTTGACACATGATACAGCTGAACAATGGACTTTTTAGGGCTGGTCTGTGTACCCAAGATAAAAGTATTAAATTGAATTAAATTTTTTTTTTCTAAAATATTTTATTTTTACATGGTTATGTATATACTGCAAAACCCAACAACAGACACGTGAATTCAAATGGGAAGTGTCTGTAACTCCATAAAATATGGAATAAAGTGTTGCCATTTATATATATATATATATATATATATATATATATATATATATATATATATATATATATATATATATATATATATATAACATAATAATATAAACTAGTCAGAAGTATTTGTATAAGTGTTGAAATAAAGTTTATAACAAGAATTCAAGTGTACCCTGTAAAGATACTTATTTCGTGACAGATGAAGTCAGAATAGCTTACTGTAACAAATTCTCACCTAGAATTTAAGCTCCATCAGCTGAATAGCTCGATAGCTCATTCGTTAACGGCCCATCGAGGTGAACAAAAGACTGCCCCGTCATACAGTGGACCCTGACCTGTAGGGAAAAATGAAATGATTACATTTACATTTACATTTAAATTTGTGTAAATACTAGTGTAAAAAAACAAACAAACAAAAATGTAGAATGTGCATAAATACGGCCCGTATTACTTGTTATCTTCCCTTTTTTTTAATGATTGAGTTTTTCAATGTAAATAAACTTGCCTTGCCTTCTGACTAGTTTATATTAATATGCTCACTAGATATGTCACTAGATATATCACTAATATGTGTCACTAGAATACGGTGTAAATGTGTAAATACTCCTCTGTAAATAAAATTTGCATTTGTATGAGTGTATAAATCAGTTTTGGAACAAGATTGTAAGTTTACCCTGTAACGATGTGCTCCCAGTTTATTTATTATTGGTGTGGTTTGGTGTATATTGGTTTATTTCCTATACAAGAAAATCTTTTATAGCAAATGGGATTAGACTTCCTTTGGTTATAAATGTGTAATTACATGTGTAAATGTGTGTAAATACTCCTCTGTCAAAAAAAAAAAAAAGTGTATGTGCATGAGTGTTTAAATACAATTTGTAACAAGAATTTAACGAGCCTCCATGAAATGCATCAGGTGCCCATTAAAAATGTTGTTGATGTCACTTGTTGTGACATTTTTGTTGACTAGCTAGACAGAAGGAGACCAGAAGTTTTTAAAGCACTGAAAATATCTACCACCAACCTGCACATACGTGGTTGATGACCGTGATTCTGTTGCTCGCTCAGTCCGGAGCGAGATCCTGCAGGATGTCGTGGGGTGGTGATAAATTCTGATCGCTTGCTCTCGGTCTGTTTGCCTAAACAATTTCTGAGATTAATAGATATAAATTGTTGAATATCGATATTGTCTGTTTCCCACCTTGTTAATTCGTTGTTCATAATTATTGTGAGAACTCATTAACGTGATCAGTGTCTTCACATAGATGAGTATCATTTATCATTAATAATAATATATATAACTAAAGGCAAACTGAGCAAATTTGTTATTTCAGAAGAGTTTATCAAACTGGTATCGCTTCGTATGACTCAGTACCCCTGAAGTAGCTCTCAGTTTCAAAAAGGTTGGTGACCCCGATCTATACGAACGTGCAGGAAACGGGAATCAAACATTACTTTCTAGTCAGTCAATGATGATTCAGTAGAATAATTCGGCAAATAACGACCAAAACAAACGGTAAAACTGAACAATATAAACATGGGAACTTACCAATTGTCCTGACCGGAATATACTAACAAGATATGAACACCTATACCAATTATCCCGGTGTGCGTCGCTAATAACGGAACGTGCAGGAACGGGAATCAAACATTACTTCCTAGTCAGACAATGATGATTCAGTGGAATAATTCCGCAAATTAAGACAAAAATAAACGGTAAAAGTAAAGGTTCACAAATTAAATACTGTTTATTATATCAAACGGGCTTTGTATATAATACTCAGAGTTGTATGTAACATTTGGTCGTGGTAGTAACGGTAGTAAAGGCACAAACACAAAGACTCACAGTCACACTGCATGCTCAAAGATACACAAAGATCAGAGGTAAAGTTAAAGAAAAACAATTTTATTTAAATATTCAGCCCATCCCCCTCCTCTTCATCTGTGTCTTTCTCATACTCGTCATCACCAAAGTACTTGAGGGAAAAATATAAATGAACAAAATGGAAAAAAAAAAAAAAAACAACAACAAAAAAAAACAAACAATTTTAAATATATGATAGTGTATGTATTGTTCTCCTTAGTGGCTGTCTTTTTCTGACTGCTTCAAAAGGTGAAATAATAAATCAAATTAAATGCAATTCAATTGCAATGATCAAAACGATCAGAGTCACATTTATTCTCACATTTAATGTGATACACTTTTATTTAGTCACACCATTATCAAACAAGTTATTATATAAACATGTGGCTTATCTGTGTGCTTGCATGAGGGAATCCTCAATCATTACACCAGAGCTGGTGAAAATTTCAGAAATTCACTAGAGTACCATCTACGTCCACCAGGACAGGCAAAGGTTGGTCTTGGGCCTTCAAAGGTCAACTTCAACTTGCACTAAATAATATCCTGTTCACCACCAGAAGGTCCCGTATAAACATTCTAGGCATCTCTGCAAAGGCCTAATTCTCAGCTTTAATATAATAATTAAAGTTTTATTAATTCTTTAAATAGTTGATCTATGAAAATATGCTCTGTTGGAATATGCTCTTCTGTCTTCCTTAATGGCCCTGCTGTTGTTGGCACAGCCACAGAAGATACAGGCTTTCCCCCAGAATTTCACGTTTGAATTTGAATTAAATTAAGTCAAAACGATTGTGTCTGCTTAATAGCCACCCTAAACTAGCTCTTGAAGTCAGTGAAGACAAAAATTCACACTCTGGTCACATTTTTATTTTACAAGAGTGGACAAAAAAATTAAAACAACAACAAAAAAATCTTTTTAGAAATTGAAACTGTTACAAAATTGCAGAAGATTCAGAGGCATCAACTATGTCATTTCTACCAAGACAGTATAACATTTACGTTTTATATAATATCTAAAAACAAACAAATGCAGCACCGAGGCTTGTTACATGCATATAAACTATATTAACTCAAATCCAAAATGCTCTAAAATATTTTAAAAGGTCACACATCAGAAGTTCTTAGAATTGTCAATAAAATAGACCAGAAAAATAGCATCAGGTCAGAGATTCACGGTCCCATCATGAAGCCCTGGAAAAACCTGCACCTGTAACATGTTGCACCTGTGATGATCCAAAGAGGTCTGAGCACAAGCTTGTTAGAGAAATCAGCTTCAAAAACCCCAGTGAAAATAAACACACAAAACAAGTGCATACACAAATAAAGTGCACACAAAGTTAGTAAAGTAAAACTCTTGACAGTCACACCTTTCCAGGTGTTACAGCACTAAACCCAGGGCATGTCATTCCAGAGCTAAAAACAACTAAGCCTAACAGCTCTAAGCCATAACTATAAGTACAATAATGCAGACATTAAAAATATAATGCTGAAAAACTTGTTTTTGCGCAACAAGTTTTTTTTTTAATTTTTTTATTTTTGTTTTTAAAGCACGTTGAACTTTCTACAGCCACACACCCTCAGATAAAAGCAATAAAAAATAACCTACAGTTTGGTAGCGAGTGTGAAAGTGGCGTTCAGATTTTCTGTAATTTCCGGGCAGCCCAGGTGCACTTGGAGGTGTACATGGAGGTGTACGTGCTGTCCACGAGCGGGCAGAGGCGTATGGTGTGCGCGCGGTAGCCCGTCGCCCCGCACAGCGGACACACATACCGGCGCAGGTAAGGACACGCCACTTCTCCGCCGCTTCCCCTCAGGCAGTGTGACCTGAACACTTCTTCAGACTCGCGGTTATGTTTGCAGAAACCGCAGAACATTTCCCCAGAGTGAGAACCTTGAGGTGATGGAGGTAGAGGTGGAGACCCTGTGGTCCTGGTACGGCCGCGTTTCAGTTGCCCCATCGGCGTTTTCGGACTGCCTCTGACCACGGACATCTCAGGCTCGGGGAAAGTCTGGAACATTACAGCATTACGGCCCTGGTGATGAGAAATCTCAGGCGTAAACCTGAACTTCCGGACCTGGTGAGGTTCGGGAACAGAGGCTTCCCGCATCATACGCACCGTGTCCGCGAGACCCAAGTAATCCCGCCACGGCTGGAAGTAACGCTGGTCCTTGGGCTCCATGGAGCCGTGAGGCGGCAGATTGTAGCGCAGCAGAAAAAAGCACATTGCGCTTCAACTAGATAGAGGGGGGAAAAAGTCACTGTTCATTTTAAACATTTACATCAGCTACTACTCTGTTCGTCTGTACTTATGATTTAAAGAGATGCAATTCCACAATTTTCCTTAAAATGGCATTCCAGTCTGCAGGCCTTTAGGTTTGAAGCGTATCAATGAATTCTGAACAATTACCCCCGAAACGGTGTATGGCCTTCAGTCCCCAATAGCAGCTTAAGGCTTTTTTTGACTTTAATATGCCTAACAGTAAAAAAAAATGTTCAGGATTGCTCCACATGTTTGACATGTTTTATTATTATTATTTATTTAGGTTTTTTATTTTATTATGGTGTTCAAAGAAATTATTTTATAGGAAAGGGTTTAGACCTCCTTTGGTTATAAATGTACATGTGTGTATCAGTGAAATTTATTAATTTTTAATAAATTTATTCATTTTCAAGTGATTCATTTACTTCTCTTTAAATCCAGTTTTAGACTGTGATATTACAAAGGTCTTTCCAGATTATTACTTGCCACACTGTGTGAGATAACCCCAGTAAAATTGCCTGAATTCTATAATATAATTTGTTCACCATGTTAGGTTTAAATCCTCTAAAAACAGATTCGCAATGGACTAACATTACTCCGTTCCAGTTCACATCCTTCAAAGCATTGGCATGTTTTGTTTACTCTCACAATCCCCCCTCTCACAATATATATATATATATATATATATATATATATATATATATATATATATATATATATATATATATAAATCGCAGCTAGTGATGGTTAATTCGGCAAATTATCACAAAAATAAACGGTAAAACTGAACAAGGAAACGAAATCAAATATATAGTTCCTAGTCAGTGATGATTTAGCAGAACACGAACCTTTTTGAAACTGAGAGCTACTTCATAGGCAAATTGCTCAGGATTTGCATATTAGTTAACTTTGGTATATGATTTGATTTAAAATATTTACCTCATGCTAGCTGAATGATCACGTAAATGGTTCTCCTTAGTGGCTGTCTTTTTCTGACTGCTTCAAAAGGTGAAATAATAAATCAAATTAAATGCAATTCAATTGCAATGATCAAAACGATCAGAGTCACATTTATTCTCACATTTAATGTGGCTTATCTGTGTGCTTGCATGAGGGAATCCTCAATCATTACACCAGAGCTGGTGAAAATTTCAGAAATTCACTAGAGTACCATCTACGTCCACCAGGACAGGCAAAGGTTGGTCTTGGGCCTTCAAAGGTCAACTTCAACTTGCACTAAATAATATCCTGTTCACCACCAGAAGGTCCCGTATAAACATTCTAGGCATCTCTGCAAAGGCCTAATTCTCAGCTTTAATATAATAATTAAAGTTTATTAATTCTTTAAATAGTTGATCTATGAAAATATGCTCTGTTGGAATATGCTCTTCTGTCTTCCTTAATGGCCCTGCTGTTGTTGGCACAGCCACAGAAGATACAGGCTTTCCCCCAGAATTTCACGTTTGAATTTGAATTAAATTAAGTCAAAACGATTGTGTCTGCTTAATAAGCAGTGAAGACAAAAATTCACACTCTGGTCACATTTTTATTTTACAAGAGTGGACAAAAAAATTAAAACAACAACTTCTTTTTAGAAATTGAAACTGTTACAAATTTCAACATGTCATTTCTACCAAGACAGTATAACATATAATATCTAAAAACAAACAAACAAATCAGCTTCACAAATACACATATACACAAATAAAGTGCACACAAAGTAAAACTCTTGACAGTCACACCTTTCCAGGTGTTACAGCACTAAACCCAGGGCATGTCATTCCAGAGCTAAAAACAACTAAGCCTAACAGCTCTAAGCCATAACTATAAGTACAATAATGCAGACATTAAAAATATAATGCTGAAAAACTTGTTTTTGCGCAACAAGTTTTTTTTTTAATTTTTTTATTTTTATTTTTAAAGCACGTTGAACTTTCTACAGCCACACACCCTCAGATAAAAGCAATAAAAAATAACCTACAGTTTGGTAGCGAGTGTGAAAGTGGCGTTCAGATTTTCTGTAATTTCCGGGCAGCCCAGGTGCACTTGGAGGTGTACATGGAGGTGTACGTGCTGTCCACGAGCGGGCAGAGGCGTATGGTGTGCGCGCGGTAGCCCGTCGCCCCGCACAGCGGACACACATACCGGCGCAGGTAAGGACACGCCACTTCTCCGCCGCTTCCCCTCAGGCAGTGTGACCTGAACACTTCTTCAGACTCGCGGTTATGTTTGCAGAAACCGCAGAACATTTCCCCAGAGTGAGAACCTTGAGGTGATGGAGGTAGAGGTGGAGACCCTGTGGTCCTGGTACGGCCGCGTTTCAGTTGCCCCATCGGCGTTTTCGGACTGCCTCTGACCACGGACATCTCAGGCTCGGGGAAAGTCTGGAACATTACAGCATTACGGCCCTGGTGATGAGAAATCTCAGGCGTAAACCTGAACTTCCGGACCTGGTGAGGTTCGGGAACAGAGGCTTCCCGCATCATACGCACCGTGTCCGCGAGACCCAAGTAATCCCGCCACGGCTGGAAGTAACGCTGGTCCTTGGGCTCCATGGAGCCGTGAGGCGGCAGATTGTAGCGCAGCAGAAAAAAGCACATTGCGCTTCAACTAGATAGAGGGGGGAAAAAGTCACTGTTCATTTTAAACATTTACATCAGCTACTACTCTGTTCGTCTGTACTTATGATTTAAAGAGATGCAATTCCACAATTTTCCTTAAAATGGCATTCCAGTCTGCAGGCCTTTAGGTTTGAAGCGTATCAATGAATTCTGAACAATTACCCCCGAAACGGTGTATGGCCTTCAGTCCCCAATAGCAGCTTAAGGCTTTTTTTGACTTTAATATGCCTAACAGTAAAAAAAAATGTTCAGGATTGCTCCACATGTTTGACATGTTTTATTATTATTATTTATTTAGGTTTTTATTTTA